>NC_139825.1:38138762-38293762 GCF_963691815.1 Echiichthys vipera | reverse complement strand
ATAGATAAATATTGTGTATTTATGGCAACAATGTGTGCTTGTGTCCAGATGGACTTGTTGCTCTTTAGCTCAGATATATATCACTGTGTCCCTCCTTGTACCGAGGCAGTAATCATGTGAGTTATATGTACAGTGGTGTATATTGTCATCACGCTGTTCCCCCCACAGCAGGTTACCTTGTGCTGTAATTCAAGGTCTTCATTAGGGAAAATGCGGTTATTATTGCTGCTACAATCGCGACCAGATAGATAGATAGATAGATAGATAGCTAGATAGATAGATAGATAGATAGATAGATAGATAGTTAGATAGATAGATAGATAGATAGATAGATAGATAGACAGATAGACAGATAGATAGATAGATAGATAGATAGATAGATAGATAGATAGATAGATAGATAGATAGATAGATAGCTAGATAGATAGATAGATAGATAGATAGATAGATAGATAGATAGATAGATAGTTAGATAGATAGATAGATAGATAGATAGATAGATAGGTAGATAGATAGATAGATAGATAGATAGATAGATAGATAGATAGATAGATAGATAGATAGATAGATAGGGGCTTTCTGGATAGAAATATTGTTTGTATAAATTACATTTTTTATGTTGAAATTTAAAAAGCACAGAGCAGACAGCATACAATAATTCAAAGTCAAGAGCACAGGACAAAGAAAACAAATCCAGATCTCAGTATTTCATATTTATTGATATAATTCAACAGGTCATACATTCACATAGAAACAACACCGTGGGGGAAATCTATACAGATAGCATATTTTTGGTATATATATATATATATATACACACATCTATATATATAGATCTCTCTCTATATATATAGATTTATCTTTTTAATGTGTTTACATTCAAAAATGTATCAGGTGTGTGTGTGTGTGTGTGTGTGTGTGTGTGTGTGTGTGTGTGTGTGTGTGTGTGTGTGTGTGTGTGTGTGTGTGTGTGTGTGTGTGTGTGTGTGTGTGTGTGTGTGTGTGTGTGAGAGAGTGTATGAGCCCCAGTGTGAGTACAGCATCAGAGCAGGAAACACAAGTCTTATTTATAAGCTCACAGTCCGTCAGCAGTGGGCTGTAGTGACAGTTACTCTTGTGATGGCCTGACATTAAAGGTTCAGTCGACCCATGGGATCGCATGTTTGGACGAGCCAGCTGCAACTGAAACACTCCTCTAAATCTAGAAAAAAGTCAGTCTATAATCACTGTAGACCAAGTGCCTTGTACGGTAGAATTCACAAGAAATACATTTACAGCTGGTCAGTATTTACAACGTGGATGGATGCTTTTTCAAAATAGAGCTGCATGCCTTTAGTGTGCCAGTACCCCAAAATGAACCACAGGGACACCTTAAAGTGGAACCACTGCCATTTTCAAAATTCACACAAGTTATTCCTATGATGTGAGACAGTCCAAAAATATTAGTAAACATGAATGACTCTCCCAAATACAAAAACTAGAGAGTTAAAACCCAAATGTTTGACGTCATCAAGTACAAAGTGAGGAGCTGCTTCTTAGACAATCATGAAAGATATTACAGATGACAGAGAGCACCCCAGGGAAATGTTCCCAAACACCCTGAACACACCGTGTTTGGGAACATTTTCTTTTTCAGAATTGACTGCAGAATAAATCTTTTCTGTTTCCTGCTGCTTTTCGGTAAACATAATAATTATTATTAAACTTCCTGCACTGCACTGTAACTTCCATTAAATGTCTTTGAAAATGATACTTAATTGACAATTAGTGCTTTAAATTATATTTTCCTTTTATTACTCAAATATCATTGTATATGTTTTCAAACACTTTTCCTAAAATTTTAATAATTCTACTTGAATGTCTTTTTCAAATGTTTTTAAATGTCATTTTATATGTGTCTTTCCAATGCTTTTAATGTTTTATGTAAATCACTTGAATTACCTTGTTGTTTAATTGTGCTATGCAAATACATTTGCCTTGTCTTTAGGATGCATGTAGCTTTATTAGCACATCACATCCTGAGCCAACCCCAGCTCTACCGGCATCGCCAGATAACGCTTCAATTACAGGGAAAGGTAAGAAAGTAGTCGATCACAGGTGACCACATAACTGATTTTTCACATGAAGAGTAAACTGAAGTGTTACTGACGTTAAAGAGATGCCTCAGTCACTGTCCGCTCGTCCTGAATGTTGTCTGCACTACATTGTGACATATGCAGGTGCAGTGTCCAGTGAATAATATACAATTCTCATGCTATGTTTTTCATAATAAGGTTTCCGACATAAAAGAACAAATCTTACATACTGTTTTAGCCAACTAAACAGCATGTTAGTATGACACTTTGGAGGCAGCTGTTTTCCGTGGAGAAGCTCCAGTCTTTATCCTTGATGACGTCAGAAGTTTGAGATTTACTTCACTGGTTTCTGACTTTGACAGAGAGGAGCTCATGTTCACAAATATCAATTGACAAGGCAAGTTAGACATTTTGGGAAAGAAGCTTGTTCACTTTCTTGCTGAGAGTTAGATGAGAAGTTTGAATGCTTTCTCAGGTCTGTACCCCAAATATGAACTTACAGTAAGCAGCTTAGGTTAGCATAAAGAGTTGAAACGAGGGGGGGGGGGGGGGGGGGTAACTAGTGAGGCTCTGTCCGTGGGTAACATGTCGTATAACATTTTCCACATTTTTTAACCAACCCTTGGTTGTAGCTTCATATTTCTTCATATTTCCCAAAAATGTTAAACTGTATCTTTAATCAATTTGCTAACCTTCTCCAAGCAGTAGGATATGTGCAAAACATCAACTAGACTTTACACAATTTGATACACATTTTGGGAGCAAAAGAGTGCTTTAAGATTTTGAATCTACACTGTAACATTGATTAATGTTTAATTACACTTATACTAAATCAAAACCCTGACAAATTTACACCTCATCATATCATCATTGTGTCTTTGCTTGTGAATAACCATCATGTGCCCCTTTTAATTCAGAATACACATTGTACCATCAGAGCAGGACTAAGACAGAAAGCAATATTAAAGACATTCAATGATTTTTTTTAAGTATTCATTTCTTCCAAATGTATCAACATTTGTTTAAAGCTGCCTTAGAGCATTTGAGTGGGTGGCAGATCAGATCATCTGCAGGCTAAACACATTCTTTGGAGCAGTTAGATAAGCACCACTAAGAGAACGCTCTATCATTCAACTACATATGTAAACAGACTTCACTATTTGACCGAGTGCAAATTATATATACTAGTGAGTTGTTGTGGTTGTATGACTTTCTTCAGCTGCAGAGGCTGTGTGCACCACAGTGATGCCAGCACCCTGCTCTCACTGCTGACTGAATTGACTGTTAGCTGTGTTTAGCATGAGTTTGCTGCTGGTGGTTACATTATGTCAACTCCCAGAGGTGGAAATGTGTTTTGCACATCTCTTAGACTGGCTTCACACACCAATGAGTTTCATTATGGAGCACACCTGTGACTTTATTCTGGTTTTTAATTATAGTAGCCCGGCCCATCAGTGTCAGTCTCACAGGACCTCTGCCAGGCAGCGGTCAGTACCATCGCTTGCTTCCAGCCGTACCTTCCGGCTGGTTTTTCTGTTCTCCACCCAGGAGTTGTGTATGACAGTGCCCCCAGGTGAAGGGTCTACCTGGAGCAGGGACACCACCCTCTTCTTTACCTTAGCACGGAAGGCACGGCGCAGTTTCTGTCGTGTGAAGGCATAGAGCAGAGGGTGGGAGACGGTTGTGCCGTAGGCCAGGGCTAAGAACCAGAGACGTAGGCTGACCAGGGCGTCACTGGGACCTATGCCCAGGATTAGCAGGTTGGTCACAGAGAGGGGAGCCCAACAACCCAGGAAGGTGGTGATAATAATTAGGGACATCTTGAACACCCGCCTCTGTCGCTCACGCCGATCCCGGTGTCGCCGTACTGCCCGTCTCAGGGCAATGATGGCCGACACTGAGGCCTGGACGCCCATGGTGGTGGGCATGGCAGTCGCAGCGCCTGTATCAGAGGTGATGAGTGGGGCGGAAGAGGACAGGGCGGGGGGGGAGGTAGCTGTTGGGGTGGGGGAGGGTGAAGGGATGAGGGGAGGGTGGCTGAGCTGTTTGGTGCCATCTGTGGTGCACTGCTCCCCTCCTACCCCTCCACTGTTATTTATTCTCAGCGCCGCATTCTTTTTTTTCTGCCTCTTGTGGGGCCCTCTGAACCTCTGGCCCTTTTTCATGTGGGAGCCAATGCGGATGTTTAAAGCCCTCAGTATTCTGGAGTAGGTGAACAGCATGACTGCTACTGTCGTGAAGAAGATGGGTACCTGCAGGATAAGATGGTAATACATAGGCAGGCCTGTGTGGAAGCCCTGCCCCCCAACACACAACAGTGTCTGGTTACGCCACGCTGGCACAACAGTGGCGCTAATACCATGTGAGGACAACGACAAGGGTGTCACCTGCCCTATCTCCTCT
This sequence comes from Echiichthys vipera, assembly GCF_963691815.1. Lineage (NCBI taxonomy): Eukaryota > Metazoa > Chordata > Actinopteri > Perciformes > Trachinidae > Echiichthys > Echiichthys vipera. The sequence goes on along the minus strand of NC_139825.1, from coordinate 38,289,284 downwards.
GCTCCTTCGTCACTGGCCCACTGCACCTCCAAGAATGGGATAAAAAACACAGCTACTGAGGTGACCCAAACAGCAGCCAGGAGCAGAGTTGCTCTATGTGTGGTCAGCAGCCTGTTGGCCGGCCGCACTGAGATGTCATATCGGTCCAAGCTGATAACCAGGATGTTGATGGCTGTAGCTATGCTGGCAAAGGTTACACAGGCCTCGTGGAAGCAGCAGAGCAGGGCCAAGTTCGGTCCTGGGGGCAGCAGCACAACCACCAAAGTGAGGGGCAGACACAGCACACACACTGCCACATCCAGTACATGCAGATTCACAGTCACCATATTGCTCACTGAGTCCACTAAATTAGATTGAGAGCAGTAGAGCACCAGCACTGTTAGGTTGCTGCTGAAACCCAGCACAAGCTCAAGCATGAGGAAGGCAGTGAGAGACACTTGGAAGCCCAGCGAGTATGGCGTGTACCAGGATGCCGGGCTGCTGGGCAAGCCCTCTCCTCCCTGCTCCTGAAGGACTCCCATTCTTTCCAGGCTGGCAACTGACCCCGCCCAGTCAGTGGTGGCGATGCCTGAAGTGTAGCTGTCAGTCTCCATGACGACCTCTCAGCCCTCATACATCGTATCTGTCAAACCGTTGATGAGCTCCCATGATGCACCAGGCTGAGCATCCATAATGCAGGGATGAATAACAGCTGGGCGACAGCCCTGGGGGGACAAGAACACAATCCAAACAGATCAGAAGTGAACTGCAGAGGAAAAAAATCAAAACACATCTTTTCTCTCATAGCATGTCGGACATCTCAACATTTCTTTGGACAGAAAAGTCATAATACAGAGGTCATCTATCTACCTATCTATCCACCTATCTATCCTTCTATCTATCTATCTATCTATCTATCTATCTATCTATCTATCTATCTACCTATCTATCTATAGATTGATGTTATAAATATCATCCTGCACCAGTGTACGGTCTGACAATCGCAGTATTCATCGCGGTACAACTGTCTGTGGCCACCACATGCAAAAACCATTCCCTTTTTGGGAGTTGTTTTGATTTTGCCTGTCCATTGCACCTCTTGTCAGTTTCATACCACCAGAGCAGGTGAAACTGATTCACAATCACTTGTGCTTCCTAAATGGACAAATTCATATCCCAGAGGTTTAACTGACCTGGCGTTAGACAGCGACCATTAAGTGTTCACTTGTTTTTTTTGACCAGTGTACACAAAACAAATGATTCCTTTAAATTAACTTTTTTGTTTAGACATTTAGAAATTGCATGTTCATTCCCATAAATTCATGAGGAACATTTTTTAGTGTTTCTTAGCTTTAAAACTAAGTTCTGCTGTGATTAGAACCAGTACTGATGTAAACAGGCTTTTAACAGCATCCAGTGTTTTGAACTCTGTTTGGGATCAAGGACGATGCCTTTTACACTTTCTTTAGTAACATTATAAATATCATTACATAGAGGATTACTGCCCATATTTCAACATCTGGATCCAAACAGTCAGTCAAGACTAGTGATAGATGATGTTGTTCAGTGCTGCAGCTTGCAGGCCATTAAAGATTTTTGTTTAGATTTTTTGCTATAGCTGCCAGACACAGCCTGAACAACGGCAGTATCTCACTGTTGTATTGACAACCACAAGATTAAGGGCAGTGTGTAACACACCGTAGATTAGAGTGGGTTTCCACTGATTGCACCTGCGGGAAATCAATCGAATGAATAAAACCACAGCTTTATTTCCCCTAAAATCACCCAGAGGTGAAAATCTCAGCATCAAGAGTGTAAAGCATCTGTTGACGATGCTACAAGTCAAAAGTGCAGAAACATCAACCGCTGGACATTTGGTTGAGCGATGGGACTCATTTGCTCCCGGTTTCTGTTGCCATGGCAACCACTCTACAAGGGTCTAGATTAATGAGCTGCCACAGTATTGGAGTGTGTGAAACAGAGCTCTTTGGTGACTCCATGCTAGTGACAGAGATACAGTAGAGTAGTAGAGTTAAAACATCGTTCAACTACAAAACAGAGAGCTTGAAACATGTTATATTCCCATGGAAAAGATAAACGAGACAAACAGATTTACATACTGGTGCCCTGTCTGTTTGTCTGTTGACTCCCATGTGTTGCAGGTCTCCCTGGGCATTTTAAACAAAATGGGGGAGGAAAAGGAAGTCCCCTAAGACCAACAGCCTGTCTATAAAGACTTTATGGAAACAAGCAGAGAGTTTTTAAAACTAATGATGGAGCAATAGGCAGATACAGATTCATGGTTTAGTGTCAAACTGTAACTGATATTTCATGGGGCTGTAAGGAGAAATTCATCCATCATCTTCCCTGTTAGGGGCCGCTCATGGGGAGCTGGAGCCATGAGGGTAGACAGGACGCCAGTCTATTGCAGGGCACATAGGGCAGACAACCACTTACACTCACATTCACACCTATGGACAATTTAAGAGTAATCAATTAACCTAATACGTGTGTCTATGGACTATGGGAGGAAGGCAGAGAACCTGGAGAGAACCAACACAGACACGGGGAGAACATGCAAACTCACACAGAAGGGCCCCAGCACTAACCGGGAACCCTCTTGCAGTGAGGCATCAGTACTAACCACCATACCACCGTGCCCTGTCTGTTTGTCTTTTGACTTCCATATACTACAGGTCTCCTTTCATTTTTCTATGTAAGGAAAAATGAAAGGGGGAATAGTGGGAAAAGTAAAGTGAAAAAACAGCCATTAAAAAATGTAAGGTACTGTATGCATGAGAGCAGCCCAGCAGCAACTATGCTTGACTTGTGTTGAAGTTTACTAGCTGGTCCATTCGTGAGCAGACTGTCTGATTGCCTCGTGGCTAGAATTGGGAGAGAGTGAAGATAAGAGGGCAAGGGGGTGTTTGGAAATTTAGAGGATTCGTAGATTCTCATTTAAAAGCTTGGACATGCATCACCTTGAAATAGGGCATCTGAAATGCCTGCTGGAGAGCTGAGACAGATTACAGAAAATGTGATGGAGGTAAGTAGAAAATTAGGACTGCTGGCAGCACTGGTAAACAAGATGTCCCAGGGTGCAGAGGTGACAGCTCTTTTTTCCACTCTAAACTCTTACATCACTGTAACTGCTGCTGGTTTCCTGGTTGCCTCCCGAACACACTGCTTCTGTCCCAGAAGACTCTACTCATGATTGCCTGAGTGAAAAGCATGATGACTGCAGGGGTTAGATGCTCAGCAAAGGAAAAGTGGACAGTTATGACCTTAAAATTGCAGCGGGAAAGCAATCTGGGCATACAATGGCAGGGCAGCTGATGGAGACTGGAGCTCTGATATGATACACATGAAGTCTTCCTGTGATATAGGAAATAATTTTTCGGCTGTGCTGAATTTGTAAGCTCTATTTTTAAAGGAATTTTTATACAGAACGTTTTGTATAGGTCAATTTTCTTCTTGAAACATGTACATTGGTTGGGAACCATCACCTTATCGTGGTGGAGAGGTTTGTGTTTCCCTGTGAACCTGAGGGCTGAGTTGTCTGGACCCTGGTGCTCCTGTTAGGGTCTCCCACTCTCTGAGTGGTCTCAGATGAGGGGCCAGATTAAGAATGGTTCACAAAGACTATGGAAAAACAAGGTAGAGGAAGAGAGACCCTGCCCAGAGGAAGCCCTGGGCCCACATCTGGAGCCAAGCCCAGATGGAGGACCCGTCTGTGAGCATCTGGTGGCCGGGTTTGCCACGGAGCCCGGCCGGGCACAGCCCAAAAAAGCTATGGGGCTCTTCCCCCACTCCATCCTGGGGGCCCACCACTGGCCGGAGGAAACGCTGGGGTTGCAGTTGCGCTGCTGCATGGGTGGCGGTGAAGGTCAGGGGCCTAGATGGACCAGAGCCAGGCAGCAGAGGCTGGCTCTGGGGATGTGGAATATCACCTCTCTGTGGGGAAAGAAGCCCGAGCTTGTGCGGGAGGTGGAGCGCTACCAGTTAGTTCTGGTAGGGCTTATCTACATACACAGTCTCAGTTCTGGAAACGTACTCCTGAATAGGGGTTGGACCCTATTCTTCTCTGGAGTTGCTCAGGGTGTGACACAAACACCTGCCGGTAGTGTTGGAGTTTACCCCGGTGGACAAGAGGGTCCTCCTTACACCTGCGGGTGGTAGGGGGGAAAACTCTGACTGTTGTTAGTACATACAGCAGTTTGGAGTATTCGGCATTCTTGGAGACCCTGAATGGAGTCCTGCATGGGGCTCCAGTAGGGGACTCCATAGTTCTGCTGGTAGACTTCAACGCCCACATGGGCAATGATGGAAACACCTGGAGAGGCGTGATTGGGAGGAACGGCCTCCCTGATCTAAATCCGAGTGGTTGTCTGTTATTAGACTTCTATGCTAGTCATGGATTGTCAATAACAAACACCATGTTCGAGCACACTAAATTGAAGGTCAATGATCAATTTTGTGATCGTATCATCTGATCTGACGTCACATGTTTTGGACACTCGGGTAAAGAGAGAAGCTGAGCTGTCAACGTATCACCATGTGCTGATGAGTTGGGTCAGAGGATGGGGGAAGTTTCTGGACAGGCCTGGTAAGCCCCTGGAAATGTCTGAAGGTGGCACCCATCTGAGAGACTGCAACTTACACCTCCGGCTGAGTTTTTCTGGCATCCCTGTGGAGGTTGGGGGCATTGAACCGGAGTGGAGGATGGCAAAAGCTTCCATTGCTGAAGCTGCAGCGGTGTGAGGTATGGCCTTAAAGTCTTAGGTGAGACCAGAAATGCTGAAAACTTTGGGTGGGGAGGGGCTGTCTTGGTTGACACGTCCTGGAAAGTGCCAAGGGAGTGGCAGACCAGGGTGGTGGTTCCCCTGTTAAAAAGGGGGGCCAAAGAGTGTGTAATTACAGGGATATCCCAGTCCTCAGCCGCCCTGGTAAAGTCTACTCCTAGGTTCTGGAAAGGAGATTTCATCCTATAGTTGAACCTCAAATTGAAGAGGAACAATGCAGATTCTGTCCTGGAAGGATCCTGGAGGGCGCCTGGGAGTATACTCATCCGGTCTACATGTGCTTTGTGGATCTTGAAATGGCATATGAGCAGGTCCCCCAGAAGATACTGTGGGAGGTTCTGCAGGTGTATGGGGTGAGGGGGTCACTTCTCAGGGCCATCCAATAGATGTACACTTAAAGCGAGAGATGTGTCTGGATCCTCGGCAGTAAGTTGGATTCATTCCTGGTGGTTGTTCGCTTCCACCAGGGCTGCGCTTTGTCACCAATCCTGTTTGTGATTTTCATAGAGGGGATATTGAGGCTTAGTCGTGGTGGGGAGGGGTTGGAGTTTGGTGGACTGGGGATCTCCTCTCTGCTTTTTGCAGACGATGTGGTCCTGATGGCTTCATCAGTCAGTGTCCTGCAGCACTCACTGGGTCGGTTCGCAGCCGAGTGTGAAATGGTTGGGATGAGGATCAGCACCTCAAAATCTGAGGCCATGGCTCTCAGCAGGAAACCGGTGGATTGCTTACTTAGGGAAGTTTGGGGTCCCCTGCTAGAGCTGCTGCCCTGCGTCCCGACCTCAGATAAGCGTTTGAAAATGAGTGAGTATGAGGAAGTGACATTGGTTGTTTGATCTCTGAACATGAAAAGGTTAAGTTGCCCAGGGCATTCATGTGAAGTAGATGTGTGATCCTATACATCCACAAGTTGGCTATTCAGAAAAATCCTGAGTGATCTCATGGTGGGTTAGGTCTTTTAAAGTGCTTATTATTTTCAAATCCAGATAAAACCTTGCCAGAAAGCACCTCTACCACTCCTGGTGACTAGCTTTGAGCAAGAGGTAGGCGAGAGTGAACCCAAGTGCACTTAAGATGGCTTTCTAATTATGTTGCCTAGGAGTGGAAGACACTCACCAGGGAATGCTCAAGCTGACTGTGTGTGGTGTGTGTACATGACTATTTTCTATCTTTGCAGGAGGTGGGTCTTGTTACCTGCGGACAGAGCCAGACTAGCTGCCTCCCCCTCTTTCCAGTGATTATGCTAAGCTAAGTTAACAGGCTGCTGGATCCAGCTTCAAACGAGAGCAATATATTGGGCCTCATTCACCAACCACATCAACTTTTCACAAAGATTCTGACATTCACCAATGTTTTCTTATTTGTTATCAGGTAAGAACAGAATCGATGCACACAATGTCGATGTTATGTTTTTGCAAAATAACTGGTTATTGCCTTGACTTTAATCCTACAGTTGTATAATATTATAAGACTTAAATTACACACAATAACATTTCAATAATTTATAACAAAATAATATTTATTTCCAGTTCTTTTTTTAAATTTCAAATAAAAAACAAATTAACTCTATAGTTCACATCATTTATTTTAAATGGGAACCATGCCATTCATTAATCAGTGATTAGCTTTCTTTACACTACCATGCCAAAAGCAGCTTTTCCGTTGACACTTCGGTCTAAAATGACATTGCGGTGAGGCCCTATCGGGCAGGTTTCCGCTGTTTACTCATGGGCCAAGAGCCAGTGACCCGAGGGGGAGTTGAGATTCTCTGGTCAGGGAGACAGGTGCAGCAGCTCATTTCTCATTATCACTGAAGAGCCTGGAAAAACTCAAGATGGCCACTGGTCAAACAAGGACATTAGGGTCCTGCTCACTCAGGGCCCGTCCAGACGAAGCGAGTTTTCCTGTAACTGCACAACTTTAGTATCATTTTGGCCGACTATCCACATGCAGCCAGCGTTATCGGAGCTTGAAAGCCGTCTTTTTTGTAACCTGGTCCAAGAGTGGGAATATTTGAGAACGCCCCTTCATGGCGTTGTCGTCTGGACGGCGAAAACGCATACTTTGTTAACAATGCCGTCATCACCCCAACTCTGACGACTAAACCTTGCAGCATCACATTACAACAACAGTGCTGCTGTGTGGAGAGAGACACGGACACACAGACTGAACTGTACTCTGAGAGCATATATTTCTCACTTTTCCCTGATGCTCTGAATAAGTCGCTAAATTGGTCTCTAGTAGCTTTTTATAAATAAATTGCCAAGAAGGTTATAAAAAGTAGCGAGACAGTGCCCGTCTGTGAGTGCTTTGGGGCAGGGAAGGGGCTCACAGCAGCACCCGCTACTTAAGGACAGTAATTACAGATTGATTTGTCTCCAAAACACCACAAAAGTCTCCAATAACACCAGAAACAGTCGCTAGACTTCTCTATAGGATGGATGAGGATTTGGGAAGTCGCCAGATTCAGCAGGAAAGTCTCCGGTGTTTGTATTATGATTTTATACAACAGCGACTCTCCCTCTCTTCTTCTCCTTGTTGGTGTATTTCTATGGCAGTTGCAGCGCCACACCCAGGCCTGGCATGTGTATTACAGAGTTTTTAGCCGGATTCATTGGTTTTGTGTGGATGCAGATATTTCTTGAGCCGAGTCCATGTGGACAAAGAACTTTTTAAGAACGACGGAGAAAAAAAAAGGTTGTTTTTGATCGTGTGGACGTACCCTCAATCTCTGGGCTGAGGAATAACAAATCAGCTGTGATAAAAAGGTGTAAACTGCGTTGATAAGGTAGACAAGCATTGAAACATCACATTTATACACATGGTCATGGAGATGAAATTAATACTGAATCGTGTTAAATATCAGCCAAAGTCTTAAAAAAGTAATAAAATATAAAAAGTGTAATATGTTAACATAGTCTGTAAAGTAACGTTAAGGCTCTTAGTCATTCTAACACAACTTCAGTGTGAATTTTCAGAGTTGGTCTCAGCTCTTGTTCTCAGCCCGTCAAACTGCTGGGCTTTCTGCCCAATGGGCCATGTTCCTGACCATCTGCGGTTTGGGTTAATGGAAAAATGTACATATTACCATGTCCAATGTGTAAACACATCCATTTTATTCTGCACAGCACTTGACATTCACTTCACTTCACATCTGGGTCCTAATCCCTAATCCTCCGTTTTTGATTCAGTTGGGAGCAGTGTCTCTGTCTTTTGTTTGATCTCATTTCAGCTCTATTTATATGTAAAGAATCCTTGTGTTTATAATGTTATTTTTTATTTCACATGTACGTGGATGCTTGTTTTGAGGCTTTGGGATTTGGTTTAACATCAATGTTCTTCGGGATAATCAAATTTAACATTAAAGCTTTTCAGCGATTTGGAAGAACTTTTCTGTGTCTAATTGTTTTTCACCACAACATGTGCAACAACCACACATGGAGAAATAATTTATAAGGGGGAATACTAATGTCTAAATTGGTTTCTCCACCTCAATAGTCAGACTTGAATGCAACAACTTAGAACTGGTCCCTGCGGATTGTGGAAAGTATTCTGGGAAATGTAAGAAATCAAGGCAAGTTGAGGAAAAGTGCAATAAAAATTTAAACGACAACACTTGACAGGACATCTAAGCCTCAGCAGGGGGATAATTCACAAACTGGTGTCTACAAGATCTAAGTGATGCGCTACAACCATCTCCCCTTCGGTGTAGAAAGCCAGAAAATATGTGACATGAGACTATATAACATGTATAATTGAACAGCTATCACATCAGGATTCCCCAGGAGCAGCAGAAAGATTAAAAGGCAGTGAAGATAGTCTTGCTATTCCTGTGAGACAAGCTGATGTAACAGGTTGTCAAAATGATATATAGTAAAAAGATGAGAATGCAGAGGAAAGGTGCATGAATAGTAATGGAGCATATTTAATGGAGGAATACTATGGAAAAGTATATTTCTATGAAAGACACTAAAAGTTAGTAAATCAAATCAAGCAACAAGTGTTTTATATTTTACTCTTTTGCTCTTAGCGGCAACCAAAGGCTGCTAACACTGTCCTGTGGGTACTGTAATTATATATATATATATATATATTTTAAAGTCTTTATTTATTGGTTAGCAGATCGACGTATCTCTCTCCCCCTAACACATGGCTGTAAGCATCAAAGGTTTACAGCAGTTTGAAGTAAAGAGAAAAAATTCTTCATTAAAATGCAAAGCTGTGCAGCAAGGTGCCTGAAAATCTAATCGCCCGTCACGTCAACTGTGCCCCGCTGTGGGGAAGCTATGAAGTTTCTGTCATATACTGTTGTTGTGAGTCAGGCATCACCGCAGTGTCAGGACCGAAAAAAGCAAATTATTACATTGGGCCGTTAATAATCATATTTCATTTTCATGTATTTATAATGGCATTGTATTATAGGAAGATTTCACAAACACTACAATAAGAGAGTTATAAAAAATGTGACATCTGTCTGGCATCAAAGAGTCTGATCATTCCTTTAGTGCCAAAAAGACATCTTCGATAACTGGCCATAACATGTGTAGCAGAATTTGTTTTTTATATAAATCTGACCACCACTGTTAGATAATAATTTAATTTCCCTAGACAGTTTGTGTAAGTTAATAATGATCAATCCCTCTGTATTATAGTAGAGAGATATTCTTACAGGACTTTCTTTAGATTACTGCTGTGGTCAGTTTCTCTTCTCTAGTCTCTCTGAGGATTTGTCTTGGCGTCTTCTATCTCTCTCTCTGGCAGGTTGCAGACACAGCTGTAGAGTTAGAGGATAACGCTTACCGTCACTGGGTAACACTTTGCATTTCCTAGCTGGTTTGAATCCTTAATCTGCATGTTTTGGATGTAAGCACATCTCCTCTTGCTGTCTCGGTCCACCTTTCTAGTATAAGAATATGATGTTGCTGTTTGAGCCTTAGAGCGTGATCACACTGTCCTTTTGGCCGCGGCCAAAACCGGTTTTTCAGCTAAAGCCTAGTACCTTTAAGCCATGTGAGTGCACCCGCTCCGCGCTCAACTGCGGCCAGCGGACCGTCCACGGCCCGCTTGAAAGAGGTGGGCTTTAGCGGAGCCGTTTGCACATGTGCGAGCACGAGCATGAGCCCTACGGCAGTAGCGTTATGTCCGCCTGTTCGGACATGTAAATAGAAGGACGGACCATGCGCGGACATTTAACAACAACAACAATGGTGGTGAAAGGTTCACGTTGGTGTGATGCGGAGGTGGAGTGTTTACTGCAGATTTGGTCCGATGAAAATATTCAAAAACAGTCGACAAGACGCACAAAAACTCCGACGTCTGTGGAAAGATTTGTAAACAAAGCCACACACACGCGATCAATGCGTGTGACGTGTTACGGCGTGATGGCGTATGGACAGCAAGAAGTATTGGCCGGCCCTGGCAGTGTGAGTACAAACGGGGCTGGGGCGCGGGGGGGAGAGGGAGGGGGGACAAGTACCCTAAAGTCCGGGTCGTGGTCCGGGAGGACAGTGTGATCACGCTCTTAGAGATGAGGGGGCCTCATGCACTACTTAGTGTGGACGACTCTTCTGTTCTCCTTGATCAAGTTGAAATAAACTCCTTCAGCATAAGACATACAGGACTCTGGTACTTTGTCTTCTTCATTGGCATCACAACAAATTCCTCTCTACCAACCACAAAGCTTGGCACAACGTTGATTTTAACAAGACATTAGGACAAAGCAGAGTACCGATAGAACGGACAGCATTCAAACTAGCAGCCAGCTGGGGGGGCTAACATGAGGACACAGAATCTATACACACCCGTTTTGCAGTAAACACCCATGCTGCATGTGCTCACAATAGTAAAAAGACTCCCTAGTGAGACATCAAGCTGTTATTTGAGCACTCTCTCCAGTCACCCTGCTATAATGGAGACAAATTGTCATGTAAGAGCAAAACACTTGCAGGCCACTGCTCATCCTCAGCACAGTTGGCCAGGGAGAGCCACACACACACACACACACACACACACACACACATACACACACACACACACACACACACACACACACACACACACACACACACACACACACACACACACACACACACACACACACACACACACACACACACACACACACACACACACACACACACACACAATGTACTACAGGACACCTGCTGAGTCTAAGTGGTTGTGGCTGTAGATGAATACAGAAAGTCTCATTTGGAGCAGCGCTGAAGTGAATTACAGGGTTGTAAATGTACAGGAATATTTTCTCTGCCAGCAGATGAAATGTAAAACAAGCATGAATTGAACAGAATTTCCCATTAAATCTAACTTCTAGCTGTTTAACACACCAACTCTTTGAGGCATGACTCTGACCTTCAAATGTGAGGACGAATACTACCACTACCAGATTGGTATCATCATGTAAAGTGTAATCTAACAGAGGTGTAGTCAACACCAATTCCAGTGCTAATATAATTGTAGTGGCAAAATTTCAGTTCTCAGCTCGTCCTTGTGTGTAAGCAGAAGGAAGGTGTCTGACTTTTTCTCAGGTAAGATAACGTTATATGGTTATATAGATTACTGACAGGAAATAACAGTGATAGTGTTTTATTCATCGTTCATCCAGTAGATTCCACTGTGCAGTCGTTTGTCATTTCACAGTTTTATTTTCCCCACTAAGTGAGCAGGACGAGGATGTGTGCTTCCAAAACTACGTACATTGTCTTTTTCTACGTTCTACACCAGCAAGTTAGCAAGTTTACGATAACCAATTAACTATCACTTAAACAAATTAACCTTGATACATGCCAAAATACTTGAACTGTATTTATTAAGCAGAATTAACATTTGTATTTCACAATATGGGGCAAATGTTTTAAAATATCTTCAATTCTTTTGGCTCTTACAATAGTGATTTAGGAGTTAGGATGGATCTATCTTCTAACATCAAACTAATCAATGCATAGTGTAAATGACCCCGACGACGGTTTACGAGTTATATTTGCATATATATGTTGGATATGTTGCTCTATTTTTTATTATTTCCCATTAAAACAGAAGTAAAAAGAAAAGGATGAAAATTGACAGAAAAGGTAACAACAGGGAGATAAAACAGAACAAAGTTTAGCTCCAGTTGAGAGGGCAACAAGGTATTAACTGCATTATTAACTGTCTCTAATTATTTGGAGTTAATTTGTGTATTTGCTGTTGCTAACAGAGCAACCTCTGCTGTTGTAGGAGACGGTTGCCTCTCCAGTAGCTCTCTGATTTTTAGCTCTTTTTAGCTCTTTTACCCTATTTTAACCTCTTTCTTTCTACTTTTTTACTCTTCATGTGAAGAGATTGTGTGTTTTATATATATCCTAGGGATATTTCTAACTTTAAAATGCAACCAAGAGCCAGTTTTCTCAATTACTCAAGAGAGGAACTACTGGCTCTACGCAAAAAGGGACGAGGGGGGATACAACACCCCGTCCCGGTGGAGCTGAGGAGAAGACCCAACGGAGAGTTTGAGGTTCTACAAGCCAGCGATTCTCTCCTTAATCATGGGGAATGTGAACTTGCTGCCGAACAAGATCGATGGGCTGTCTGTGCTGAACAACCAGCTGATCTACCATGAGAGCAGCTTGTTCATCTTTACAGAGACATGGCTAAACCAGCTCGTATGGTGAAGACATAGAGGGGATGACACGTTGTCTGACGGAGTACCTGAACTTCTGTGCAGACGTGCTCTCCCCTGTCAAGACTGTCCGCTGTTACCCTAAATAACAAGCCAGGCGTAACGTGGGAAGTTAAGGCTGTCCTCAACAAGAAGAAGGCTGCCTGTGGTCAGCAGCACTGGAGCCCCTCAGGACATATCCATGAAGGACACTTCCAGACTGGATAAACTGATCAGGCGGGCCGGCGCTGTAGTCGACATGAAACTGGACTCGCTGGTGACGGTGGCAGAGAGGAGGACACTGGACAAACTGCTGGAAATTATGGACAATGCCAGCCATCCCCTGCACACCGTCATCAGCAGCCAGAGGAGCTGCTCCTGGCCAAGTGTAGGACCAACAGGCTCAAGAACACCTTTGTCCATTAGGCCATCACACTCTACAACTCCTCACTCGAGGGAAGGAGGAAATAAAGATGACAGAAAGGAAGGAGTGGGAGCCACTCACTGTGCAATTAATAATCTACTCATACATACCTGGACATTTATCCTCTTTTCTTTGTTCAATAACTTTATCAACCACTTAAGTGCAATAATTTAATCTTACTGCTCATTTCTGTCATATACATTATATTGTATATACGATATTTATCTTATACATTTCCTCTACATGTAACCAATCTGATTTAACTTTCTGTGAATTTTATTTTACCTTTATTCTTACATCTACCTCATATTAATTTGACTAAGAGTTTATTGCTTACTGTTTATCGCTTTTTTATACTTTCTGTATTTATTTAGCTAAGAGTTTATTGGTTATCCTATACTGTATTTTTTATACCATTCTCATGTTTTTTTAAACTGCTGGAAATTCAATTTACTTGTGGGAGTCATCCCAAAGGATCAATAAAGAGAAGTCTAAGTCTCTTAGTCACTAAGTCTATTTCTGAGTCTAAGTCTTACTAACTAATGTATTGTTTTTCTCTCCTGCTTTGCTTCTTTTCTGTTTAGCTGATCCATGTCGTTGGGTCGATTAAGTTACCAGAGAACTCCAGTCCAGGCTTTTATCATATTGACTGGGACGCTACACATAGAATTAAGGCAAAAGTCTTTAACTGGTGCGGCCGGTGGCTGAGTGGTAAGAGCAGTTGCCATTGAAGGCTGAAGGTCCTTGAAGCAGCGGCAGCGGTGCGGCTCCGACCTGCGGCCCTTTGGTGCATGTCTCCGTCTCTCTCACACCCAATCGCCTTTCTGTCCTATTTAATAAAAGGCTTGAAAACTGCCGAAAAAATAATGTTTTAAAAAAAATTGTTTGTACAACTGACCTTGAATCAGCAGCCGGTTACAGCTTGACTAGTTCTCAACAGCAAAAGCCCCTCACAATTCAGAATCTGACAAGGCTTGACAAGCCGAAGACTTCAAAAAAGTGGACTCGAGACCAGGCTCATGTACTACAGCCCCGCCCTTCTAAATGCAAACAAATAGCTCTATACTTATAACAACATGTCCATTTCTGCATGGTTATGGACACATAACGGGAAACTGGATTGCACACACGTCTAATTGGGAAGCCCTAGTGGTACTGCAACAATGCATTTGTAAATGATCCCATTTATTTTAACATTCTTTTTTTCTTTGTTTGAATGAAGATTGACAAGAAAGAGGCGAGAGAGAGAGAGGGGATGGCACGCTGCAAAGGGCCACAGGTCAGAGTCAAACCAAGACCACTGACTGATCCTAAATGGGGCACACTCTCTACCGACTGCTGCTCTGGTATAGCAGTTTTACGTTTAATTTTTTGTTAGACAGGAAGTGCAGCTCAGAAAGTGAGAATGTCATGGTGTGAAGACTGGTGTGAGTTTTTAATCCGCTCACATCCTTCCTCACAGTTTGTTCGACGCAATGTCTGCAAGAAATTGTGTTTATTGGCATCATCTTCATATATGATGAATGTTATTGGGCGTATCATGTATCATGTACCCAAACCATATCAGCTAGTTTCATCCCTATTTAGTGGTAGCATCCGAGTTTATGTTCCTATACAAAATGTAAGATGTAATGTTGTGGACTTTTTTGATGTTTGTAATTTATAATCAGAATCTTTATTAGGTCAGACGTGAATCCTGCATCTCCTGTGTAAACCTTATTCAATGACAAGACTGATGCCCTGTTTGTATATAGTCTGCCACATGACATGAGATAATCCCAGAGAACCCATTTTTGACCTGTGCATCCTGTTCCTGTAAAATCTTGTTGTGACGAGTCTGAGAGAAAGCTTTGTCTGAAGATGTCACCCAGCTGAGTCTTTGCCCTTGTGACCTTATCTGTAAGTTGGATTCCTCCTCAAAAGGAAGATGCTACTGAACTCAGGGTCACTTCTTCTGACTCAGAGCTTTGTGCATGAGACGGCAGGAGTTGACTTATTTCTGCCTGCAGAAAAAAATACTTTGTCAAATAAACCATGGAGAAAAAGCTGATCCTGTTGATCTTTATTGCACAGATGCATTTCCACAACAGTAACAAATCCCTATGTTCTTGCGTTTTATGCTTATATATGTTACAGTTTCACATTTGGATACAGGAAAGCATCAAACGTCAGCTTGTCTCTACTGGTCTTTATTGGATCGAGTGTTTATCGCGCAGTGTCAGTGGATAGGACGGCCAGTGCGTATTTTTTATCCAAAATTGTTCCACATTTGAAAATAAATACGACATCAAGTTATGTCAATCTATTACACACCAGCTCACAAATCTTCGCTCATCATTTAAGTTTTGGAACAGGTTTGATTTTCTGTGTATTTTTCCACATCATCATCCTAAATGACATCTGAAAAGATGATTCACTTCGTCTCCCAGCATCAATCCACTTTGCAACAAAGTAAATACTACAGAGATGTAGAGTATAAAATAGATTGTGGTTGGTCATTGCAGGACAGTTTGTAATTGGGGATGGTGTTGGTGTATATCTTTAAAGCCTAACATAGTTGAAACATTGTTGCTGGCAAAGTAACAAGTTAGTGACTGTCATGCATCTCTGTGCAACGCACCCAGCTCCAGCGTGAGGAGAGGATAGAAGAGAAAAGTGTAAATGGCTATTACACTGAGAATGCATACACTGTGCTGCAACACGTGTCGTTGTTGGTTTGACTTAAAGACATTACTTTTAAAAAACAATAACATTGAATATATGAAAGCCCAAATTAAAATCCGAATGCCTACCCAAAGAACTAATATCCAAATGGTTAGGTTAATGAAAAGATTGCGGTTTGCAGTATACAAAAAAATACACAATACAGCGTCGGGACACTCTTAACTGTCACTGCTGCGTTGACAAAGCAAGTCTTCTTCATTTTGATTGGTTTATTGAGCCTCTTTCCAGGGTTTTTACAGCCCTTAATTATGGCTGTTGTTAAAGTTACAACCATACTTTCTATGCAGAAATCCAATTATCATGTCGTCATAAATATTTTTTGGCTCATTTCATAAAGAAGCAGCTGGAAAAGGGAAGCAGGATGGCATGAAATATGGAGAAATGCATGAAGTGCTTTGAGGGAAAATATAAGGGAGAGTAAAATCAAGAAAAAACTTAGCTTCTTCGGGAGACTCATCTTTAATGTATGCATCGCTTTAAATGACCAACAAGGAGAAACCTGAGTGCTAACTTGCACACACAGTGAATGCACACAAATTGCCAATTCAGTCATTGGCCAGAAGACACTTAATGGTATAGGGAAAGAAATCCATTATTCAGACGGCTCTCTCAATTAATGTGCGATGCAGGTTTGAGAAAAGCATCAAGGCTCTCACTGAGGACCTTTGTGTTGTCTTGTTACCTGAATTATTTATTGCTGAGCTGAAATATGTACCTGAAATAGCCAGACACTGAAAAAATAAGCTTGGGGAAGAAGCAGAAAAAAACAGTGGGTGGGGATGAATAGAAACAAGAGAAACGGTTTGTTGCAACTGACAGGTGTCACGTTGAAAAGAAAGCCACTTGATGAAAAATTATGAGTTTACCGCAGAAGGAGGCAATCAGAGAACAATTTATCCAATTGTGTGTGAGCTGGCGACAGCATGATGAAGCTGATGTACTGACACACACAGACAGACACACTTCCTGTCGTCAGCAGGATTTGGTTTCCCTCCTTCATGCTCACAGTCAAAGCAGTCCACAGCTGAACACAGGGACGGCGTGGCGTAGACACAGTTCAGACCCAAATCCTTTCATCAAGACTTCTCCCTTTTTTCTCTTTGCTTTCTTCCACCTCCACACTGTTGAAACCAACCCCTCCCTTCTCCCTTACTTCTTATCTCGCCTGCTGTGTCCTACTGCATTTAGTTTCATTTGAACAGTCTTTATTTGTCCCTGTGTGCATATCTCTTTTTAGTTGTTTTGTTCTTTGACATTAAACTCGGTTGCTTGTGACGAACAGCTGAGAGAGAAAACTGCATTATACAGCATGTGGATTGAGATTTATCTGAGTTATTTGATTCTGTGAGGGCAGATTGCAGTTCTGAAATGCTGAGCAGCATATTGTCCCATCTGTCAAAACTCTATGATACTGTTTGCTTTCCTGGCCTGTCTTTACCACACACACTGAAACAATGCATATGCAATGATAACTTTATGTTTATCATTTTGATTATTTTCAATTGGTCATAAAATGTGTCAGAAAATAGTTTTGTTTTGTGTGTTTTTTTTAAAAGCCAGTCACCATTTCTCAGAATAACCCAATGTCATGATTAGCGATAGACCGATACATCGGCTGGCCAATAGTATCGGCCGATATTTGCTTTTGCGAGCTGCTGCGTTCGCTGATTTTTCCGGCATTATTTACAGACAGGTGTCCACAGACAGGTGTCCACAGGCAGCTGCGGACGGCTAAAGAAAATCGGCAGCCCTTAACGGTCATCAGCTAAGGCTGATTAAAAAAAAAACGGTATCGGCATCTGTCCTAACAAATCCATATCAGTCTATCCCTAGTTATGATTATAAATTGCTTGTTTTGCCAACCAAAGGTA
This sequence comes from Echiichthys vipera, assembly GCF_963691815.1. NCBI lineage: Eukaryota > Metazoa > Chordata > Actinopteri > Perciformes > Trachinidae > Echiichthys > Echiichthys vipera. The sequence continues at coordinate 38,271,830 of NC_139825.1, read as the reverse complement.
CAAAAACAAAAAAAGTTAAAGTTAAAATTCAAATAACAGAACAAACAAGTAAATAAGAATCTGCAACCATTTTGGCATTTTGGATAAAATAAGTAGCTAAAGAAAGACCTGGGAACAAACTCCTTTAAGTGCACTGTATACATTAAAATATTTCATATCAAGGTGTACTTTGCATAATTGTAGTTGCTTTAAACAACTGATTAGATGTTTCACAGACCAAGTCCTAAGTGTTCGTCATTCTGCCCTAAAATGGATTAAAGTTGTTTATTAAACTGTTCAATCAAAGCTGTGTTTAGGAGATTCTTCCATAAAATTGCTGAGAAGGGGAGAAAGAACTATAGTTCTGACAGGCACTGAGAATATATTACAAAAGTTTGATGCAGTTTAAAGATATTTTAAGGCATGTTTGGCCCCTAAGCTGTTGGCACACACAACAAAACACTCATGCAAAACATCGCAAACACAACATCCAAACCAAGTCAACCACGCTTTGATGTAAACTACAGTCATGCATGGTGAGATGTTTCCAGCGGAGCGCGGTGAAGACTCCCCCAGGAGCGTGGGAGAAACAGCCTCAGAGCCCGTAACTGTGTCAAGCACCTACTCCCACACACAGCCCGTGGTTTCTAATAAAACCCTGATTCCTCTGCTAAATCGATATTTCGCGGAGCTTGGTGCCGAACAGCATACGGAGCGCTGTATGCAGGAGGAATGGACGTAACCATCCTCGCATCAAGTAGTCTAAACACAGAAAGTTTGATACAATATGCATTAAAGAAGGTTTATGAAGATTGTGTTAAATATCTATAACTGGATTAAAATCGTTTAGGTTACGCTGCGTAAAAGTTCAACCAATGTAAATTAAGGCTTTTAATTAGTAATAATTAGTTGCACGCCCCTCTCTTAAAACTATTTGTCAATTTAAAGTTATTGTTGGACTCGACAGATGATCTCTGCCTGCGTGCAAACTACTTGTAGAGCCGCTGTGCAAGCTTACACTAAAATGCCTTTCTCTAACGGCTGTACCAAATACTGAGACATTGCAGAATGAGAAACACATGGATTCTTTTAGCAAAGTGCACTCTTACCTCTTGTGTCGGAGCCGTGCGCTCAGCGATCCATGCCCGCAACGTGTGTGTGTGTCTGTGTTGATGGGATGCGTCGCTTCAGTCCTTTGGAGCAGCCGAGCACATGCTCAGCTGCAGCAACAGCTCCACCGGGGGCCACTGGCAACAACACGGCTCAGCTCAGGCTCCTGCTGGATGCACAGAGGACCCTGCTGTCAGCACGACTTCTACTGACTGACTGGAGGAGGAGGAGGGATGTATTATTGTGCTCATTCAGATCAAAGGTTAAAAAAGGTTTTCTTTGAGGTAGAAATTTAATCCCAGTCCCGTTTTTTTTCTGGGCAAAATTAATATTCACAATAGCCTAAATATATATCATATAGCATCAGTTTGGTGTGAAGGCCACAAGTCTGAAACAAATGTGTTGGTGTGGAGTTAGAAAGAAGTGAGCTGTGTAGATGTGTGGCCCACCCCTCATCTCTGATTGAGGCTGCTGGAAGCAACATTAGCCGGTAAAGACTGTAGACTATGTGGCTGCTGTTGCGTTATGGGTAATGTAGGCCCAGGTTTTGCCAAGGAAGAAGAATATTTGATTTTTTGGGGGGGTCTGCTGCATCAATTTGGATCCTTTTTTTTCAGTTTTCAAGCCTTTTATAAGATATGACATACATGAAAAGGGGTGAGAGAGGGGGGGGGGGGAGACATGCAGCAGAGTCCACTTTGATGAAGTCTTAACTTGTCAAGCCTTGTCCGACTTTAAATTGTGAGGGACTTTGGCTGTTGTTTGGTTTTGGATAAAAAAACCTTCTCCTACCACATCTGCAAGACTCTTAAAAAACACAATTTTTTAAGTTTCCATAATTTTAAAACATTTAGATTTGCGTGTTGTGTATATAAAAGTCTCCCTAGTCTCACTCCACCACCACTGACTGAATTTATAAAGAAAAGGACTCTGGAAGGTCTGAGCACCAGGGCTTGTGTTAGAGGACACTGTGAGATCCCCCACAGGCGCACTGCATTTGGGAAGAATGTGTTGTCTGTTGTAGGGGGGGAATAGTCTTCCCTCCACAATAAGGGAACGCCCCACATATTCATCTTTTAAAGGTCAACTCAAAAAGTGGTTTAAATCAAATCAAAAGTGCGACCACTGACTCGACTGTGTCATATTGCACATTACGTTTTATTTCATTGTTTTATCCTATGTGGGTCTGGTGTCCTCCTGAGTATGTCATGTATTGTGCGGTGTGTCTTGTCTCTTCTATTTGTATTTTATTTATTTATTTATTTAGTAGTATTTGTATTTTTTCAATTTTTTTTAGCAGGGACTACGGATGCAAATTAGCATCTTTGCTATAATCCGGCACTTTTACAGTGATGTGTTGTTATCGTTGTTCATTAATGTGCACTGTCCCTAACAAATAAAGGATTGATTGATTGATTGAGAACTGGTCAAGTTCTTCCTGGCTGCTGATTCAAGGTCAGTTGTACAGACTTTGTTATTTTTGGCATTTTTTCTAGCCTTTTATTATATAGGACAGACAGGAAATGGGGTGAGAGAGAGAGAGAGAGAGAGAGAGAGGGAGACATGCAGCAAAGGGCCGCAGGTGGGAGTCAAACCCACGGCCGCTGCCCTGAGGACCTTCAGCCTCTTTACATGAGGCAACTGCTCTAACCACTGTGCCACCAGCTGCCCACAATTTGGATCCTTTATTAAAAGAAAAAAAAATTCCATTGTGAGTCTGGCTATTGAGGGCCAAGACCATATCAAAATGAAAATGTAAACTTGAAAATGTAATTCAACAATAGCACGGTTGTTGTTTTTTTAGTTGGAGCATCTCAATTCAATTCAATTCAATTTCATTTACAGTGCCAAATCATAACAAAAGTTATCTCAGGACACTTTACAGAGTAGGTATAGACCACACTCTATGACTTATTTATGATTAACATAGACCCATCAATTCCTCCATAGAGTATGGAGGACAGCCATCTGTCTTGACAAAATCATCTTAAAAATAACAACATAGCGAGGGGCTCGTAAGCCCTAGCTGTAAGCTTTATCAAAGAGGAACGTTTTTTTACGTACTCTTAAATATGGGGACAGTGTCTGCCTCCCGAATAACACTTAGGAGTTGGTTCCACAGGAGAGGAGCTTGGTAGCTGAAGGCTTTGCATTCTCAGAGCGCAGAGATCTAGTCGGGTAATACGGTACTATGAGCTCTCTAAGATACGACGGAGCCTGACCAATAAGAGCTTTGTAGGTAAGGAGAAGGATTTTCAATTCTATTCTAGATTTTACAGGTAGCCAGTGAAAAGAAGCTAATACAGGAGAAATATGTTCTCTTCAATTTGTTTTAGTTAGTACACAAGCTGCAGCATTTTTTCCATAAGACATCCGCACACAGAAGCACAACAAATGTAGATTAAAGCATGAGACAAGCGGCATGCAACACATGACTCATTTCTGTGCAAACAAAGGAATGGAGCATGACTATTGTTCACTTTTATGTTGTGTTTGAAGAAGAAGAAGAATTCCTTTATCAGTCCCACGAATGGGGAGATTTAATTTTCACTCTGGTATTTTTTTCATATTACACACACACACACATGCCCGAAATACACACACATGCTCAGACAGGACCTATATACATGCAACCAATGGAGAGATGTTAGAGCGAGGGGGCTGCCAGTGACCAGCGCCCCGAGCAGTTGGGGGTTCAGTGCCTTGCTCAACTGCATCTCAGCAGTGCCCAGGAGATGAACTGGCACCTCTCCAGCCACCAGTCCACACTCTATTCATGGTCCTCACAGGAACTCGAACCAGCGAACCTCCGGTTCCCAGCCCAGTCACCTATGGACTGAGCTACTACCACCTGCATTGTTGCAACTACCGTCCATGCATCCATAAGACATACAAATAGAAAATAGTAAAATGTGTTGATTATTTATGTTAATAAACTTCACATTTTAATATCCATATACTTCAATACATTAGCAAACAATAAACCAACTGATATTATGTGGGGTATATATCATAATATCGTAAGCATGGTCTGAATCAGAAATGACAGATTCTGGAGCGGTTTCTATTCTTTCTGGTTATAATATTTTTTATGGACAGAAAAGAAACCAATAGATAAGGCAGGGGAGACTCAAACTCTTGACCTACTGAATATATACCTCAGACACAGATCTTCTTCAGAGTATATCGGACAGCCAATTTTGTTCAAAATCTGTCCTCAGCTTTTTGCTGCCACCTTCCATGACAAGATGGCAAAAATTGCTCTTCTCTCTTTTCTCTCAGTTTAATGATTTGCTTCCGTCCCCTCGCCCCCTGCAGCTGCTTGCTCTTCCTCTGATTTTCTAAGGCAGAAAAAGGCTGCAGCTGACAGGACAGTGCAGGCCAGGGGACAATTAGTGAAGCGTGGGAGAGACAGCTGGACCTGTTACCAATTACACTGACTTTGACACACACACACACACACACACACACACACACACACACACACACACACACACACACACACACACACACACAGACACACACACACACACACACACACACACACACACACATAGCCAGCTTAATGAGCTCACTGTGCACATTTAAGATCACTTGTAGACCTACTGTATGCAGACTTAAACTGACTTTCAGGAGCAGGGAAATTAAATGTGTTTTATTAATTCATCTCCATAGGACAAAAAGTTACAGCAGGGAGTAAAAGTGCTTTCTGATGAATAACTTGTGGTATCTGTTTCTACATATATATGAGGCAAAAAAATGTAACAGAACAAGAAAGTGACTGTGAGACTGTTGCAATGTCTGAAATGTCCACAAACTGCACAGGAGAATGTGACACGAGCACGTAGAGATAACCAGTTTCATCTGTGTCCTAAATCTAAGAGTGGACAATGTGTGTTCTCAACCATCGTCAGCTCTAGTCACTCATCACTGGGATATCTTTCCCAGCAGCATGTTCTGCAGCTGACTGATCCTGCTTTCCTGTGGCAGCATTAGGTTTTTCTCTGCTCGCTCCTCATCCTCCAGCAGCTGCTCGATGTAGCAGGAGGAGCCCAGCAGTATGTGGCCTGTGGCCTGCATGGAGAAGATGGTCCATCGCAGAGCCTCCCTGGAAACAGAGACAAGAAAGAGTGGTCATACATAGGAAATTCCCATCTGTGGAGACAGCTAAACAAACAACTTGGGATATACATATGTACTGTATGAGAATATTAGGAAGACAAGGCCAGGAATCTTTATTTATAAAGCGCATTTCATTCCAAGGCAACTCAATGTGCTTTACATAAAGACAAAACATTTTTTTAAAACAGAATAAAAACAAAAAACGTAAAATAAACACAGTTAAACACAGGGGCAAATAAGAATAAAAAACGTAAAATAAGAGAAAATAGATAAAGTTCAAAGTTATTAGAAAGATTTCAGCTATAAGCGCATGAAAAGAGAAATGTTTTTAACCTTGGTTTAAAAGTGCTCACAGTTGGGGCTGATTTCAGATCTGCTGGTAGTTTGTTCCAGTTGTGTGCAGCCTAATGTTGCGTTCACACAAATATAATCGCTTCAGAAGCTTGTATCGCGTAGCTTATTCACATTTGTTTACATTTTTGATCATCGCTTCATTCGCCACTATCGCATGTAGCAGCCAAGGCGGCTAACTAACTGAAGCTAACTCTCGGTTCAGCCTACTTTGCCGTTATGCTAAATGAATGGTGCTAACCAGGGATGCAGAATTTGCAGAATATTTCAGTATATATAAGTTGAACAAAAGGGGTCCAAGAACTGACCCCTGATGAACTCCAAATATCATAGCCACTCGATCAGATCAATCCGATCGAGTGACACCTTGCCTGATTCAATTTTCAACCTTATGTCATTTAACACTCTAATATGAGCTGTTTCTGTACTATGGTGAGGTCGGAAGCCTGATTGAAATTTGTCAAAAAGTCTACTGGAAAAATCTGCCCATTACTACGTAACGTGTCATGGCCTTCACCATGCTGCTCGCCATAGTAACATTCTCCTTAAATGGAAACATGTTTCTCCACCGACTCCTAATTGTTGGATACGGGAAATTTTACAATGTCTGAGGTCATAAAAGTTCTTGACTCCGCCTAGCTCCACTCAACCATCTGGATTTGCTACATAGGAAAATGATTTCAGGGTCGGCAATTATTCCTGGGAGATTTTAGGGATAGCATGATTGTATTATTTTGCTGATTTGTGTGGATATTTAGCCTTATAGGTTTGATTTTTTTTCACTGAAAAAGTAAGTAAATTCGTCGCATTTTTCTGTGGATCTCTTGTGGGGGGGTTGTAAACTTATCAACCATAACACAGCGCAAGTGTTGTTGATGTTCTTATTAATCATTTCAGAAAAGTGTTGCTGTCTAGCCTTGAATAACCCGTGGTTAAAATGACATTTTTTTCACCATTTATGCTCTGATTTCCTGCATTCTGTGTTCAGAGCCTTTACTGTCATAGTGTTCCTCCATGTCTGGTCAAGGTCATCTTAGTTTTAATCGGTGCAATGGTATCAATGACATTTGAGATTTTGCAATTGAAATTATCCAAGAGTTCATCAACTGTCTCTGCACTAACACTTGGTGACATTGCTATAGCTTGCCTAAACTTAACACTGGTATTCTCATTTATGTACCTTTTCTTACACAGAGGTTAACTGAATGCTTGGAGTTATCTGTAAGTCAAAGAACACACAGAAATGATCAGAAAGAGCCATGTCCTTGATATCAACAGAAGTAATGTCAACACCTCTAGAGATAACCAGATCCAGAGTGTGGCCTTGAGTGTGTGTGGGCCCTTTCACATGTTGGAAGAGACCAAAAGTGACTCTGACTTTTGGTGGGGGGGATGAGATCCTAGCGTGGTGTTAGTTGGATTCCAGTATTGACGAGGCTCTTCATCCTATCAGGGAATAACAAAAACGGGGAGTCAAGACTAAATGGAGAGAGTTGGGGGCTAGGTGGGGTCTGGGGGGGGGGGGGTCTGGGTGGGTGAACGCTGGGAGTCTCCTGTTGGAGGTGGGGGAGACTTCCGTTTTTGGTGATAATCCACTTGTTGGGGTGAAGATGGTGAAGTTGCAGGTTCTATCTGAGTCCGCTGTCCTTCATGGTCAATCCTTCATCCTACCTGATGGGCAGACCACAGTATGTACGCCTACAGGACTGTGTGTCTCACAGTTGCAACACTGGGGCCCCACAGGGGAATGTCCTCTCTCCCTTTCTCTTCACCCTCCTTTAGAAGTGTTCTGATGACTCAGCAATAGTTGGCTGTCCCTGTGGACACTGTAGAGGAGTATAAGTGCCTGGGGGTGTACTTCAATAATAAGTTGAACTGGGCTAGAAAAGCCGAGTCTGTCTACAAGAAGGGTCAAAGTCTACTGAGGTCCTTTAACATCTGCCGGACGGTGCTGAGGATGTTTTATGAGTCTGTTGTGGCCAGTGTGATCTTCTTCACTGTCACATGCTGGGGCAGTGGGCTGAAGGTCGCAGACACCAACAGACTGAATAAACTGATCAGGAGGGCCGGTGATGTTGTGGGGAGGAGCTGGACACCCTGGCGACTGTTGCAGAGAGGAGGATGCTGTCCAGGTCTATCCTGGAAAATGTCTCCCACCCTCTCTACGACACACTGGCCCAGCAGGGGAGCACCTTCAGCAGAAGACTCCTCGCACCCAGATGCACCACAGAGCGCCACAGGAAATCTTTCCTGCCTGTGGTCAATAAACTATACATCGCATCCCTTGGAGAGTCTTTTACCCCCTCTCTGTAATACGGACTCAATCCTAAACAATCTGTTCTTTGCACATTTTACGGTACTTTGTACATTATAACAGTACTTTTGTATATATTACTATTGTAAATTGATATTATATATATATATCTATACTGTTATATTTAAGTTTTTACAAACATATGTTATCTGTATAATATTGTTGTTGTTAAATATGTTGTTTGTATAGCTGGAGTTTGCAACAAAAATAATTTCCCCCTGGGATTATTAAAGTATTTCTGATTCTGATTGATTGAGCAGTACACGTGTCTTTGAGCTATCTGTTTAGCATCATCAGCCTGCTGAATCTCTCATTTCCTCGCTGTTGTTAGCGGTCCAGTGAAAAACACTTTAGTATTTAAACACAGAACTTTGTTTATCAGATCAATGAAGTCTTGTTTTAATACCTCCGATTGTTGCTTCACAACATCAAGGGCTCCTGTGTGGATGATGAGAGTCTTCAGTGTCAGATGTTCAGCAGCAATCTTAAGGATCTTCTTTGAGACATCAGACACCATGTCATTGGGAAACTTTTGGAGAGTACCTTCAGTGTTTTTCTTGCTGCAAAAGTATCAGAGTTTGAGGCCCAGTGGTTAACTCTTCCTGTAGCCCTTTAGCATTTGGTTTAGCCTCATACCTTTCTCTGGTCCTGGGAGATGAGCCTTCTTTGGGCAGTTTGAGTCTTGTGAAAGTGGAGTAAGTCTGTTCTCTAGTAGAATCCCTGTGTCTTGGGGCAGTTTGCTCTTAGTTCTTTAAGTAGCCTCTGTCTGTGGTTGCTTTCTCTGTGGTATTGGGGTTTAAGAGACTTTCCTGTGAGAGCAGGCCACTCGGTGTCATGATGAGTCTCCGGGTGCTGGGTTCTGCCTAATAACCGTCTCCCATAATTGAAGGAAACCATCTGTAGTGCTTTGGCTTTGCACCAAGAGAGTTCCAGGGAGGACTGTTTGGTTTACTGCCATTTACACCTGGCTCCTGCCGCATCTTGGTGGTGCTAGTTAGCTTTCTGCTAGCCTGCTCCCTTTCAGCAAAGACATTTTAAGCAATTGTCATAGAAAATTAAACAAGCACAACAGACAACTAGCTGACAAGAAAATTATTGACATATGTAAACAAGTCATCTCTCACATCAACTGAATCTCTTAAAACAGACATTTAAGAAAGAAACCTCTCAGAATACAATGTAAGCACAAAGGCCCCATATTTGTCCAGTTTGCAAAACTGTAATCCTCTCTCACGCAAGCTCTATGCCAAAGCTGAAAACCAGCAGATCTCAGCAGCGATGACATAACTCCTCCCAAAATTAATCCCTGTGAAATCTAGCCCTTGTTCTGCTGCAATCTGTCATTTCAACTCTGCCACCCACACAGGTATACACAGTTAAATATTAATCTAGACTTTACACGTTAGGGGTTGTGCACAATACTGTAGCTGGTGTAAATATGTTAGAAAAGCATCTGAACCAGACAACATTGAGTTGTTAGTGGGTGGTTGCTTTGCAGAGGCGATGATCCATATGGTATTTTTATGGATTAAGACTGATAAATTGATAAATTTTTATCCCTCGCTAGTTCAACTATTACTAGCAATCCAAATAATGCTTCAGTAAAGTCACCAGAGAAATGCTTTGACAGACATCAATTACAATGTGGTTCCCATGCTGGGGTCCAGGGCACCAAAGATCACAGGGGATGCACAAGGCTTTGTCTGCTCTAAAGTTGTCAAAATTAGATTTGCACACGAACTAAAATATAATAACACACTTACTGGATCATTTATAAGATACATGTTTGTCCTCACTCAAAAGCAGCAGACTACAGTAGGCCACCGCTCTGTTGTGACCTCTCAGAGCATCACTATTGCATGAATGAAACAACATGTCTTAGATAGTTAAAGATCCCATCCAGACATATATTAAAACAAATAGTCTACTTGGAACAAAAATGTGTGTCTGACATGTTTTTCCCACAACTAAATCCTTAAAAAATGTGCCTACTCCTTCTGCCTCATTAAACTTTCTGGATTTCTAAAGTTTCCTGCTAGTCTGAAGGTGTCTCCTGCTTGACTGCAGCCCACTCTCTGTGTATATGCACTGGCAACTTCACGTTTGTACATTGCATTTGTATAAGTTGAATATTGGACCAGGATTAACTTCCAAACTAGTTGTGATGTTACAAATCACGCTCGTAGGCTCAGCACTTTTAAAACAGATTTTCAATGAGCACAGAGAAACTACCTCTGATCAATGTAAAAACTTCTCGTCGTAGAAACAAGTACAGGGGGCTACGGGGGAAACATCAACATGACAATTAAATACAAATACATAACAGTGACAGGCCATTTCACTCACTTCAGCATCTTTTTGGCAGCATAACAGCGCAGGTCATAGGACACAGTATAAGCACCATACAGGGTCGCTTTCACATTCAGGCAGCCAATGAAATCTTTGGGGTTGTTTTTGTAGAGGTCGAAAGTCAGCTTGGCCACATCTGTCCGGTGCCTGTACTCACTGAGCTGATCTCTGGAGGGGCTGCTCTGTGAGGCGACAGGAACAGAAACATAAGTCAAGGTCAAAAGGTTACCAACATATTTTGTTAGTGGGATTTTCTGGGCCAAATGACAGTACACAGCTCCGACCGAAGCAGCTCCTGTCAATGATGAAGGGAAAAGCAAACGACAATGGAACAAGGCCAATGTGAGGTCACCAGAGGGTGCAAATCACTGTGTGCATCAATTTCTATGGAAATAATTGCTTTTGGGGGAACCTCATTCAAATTTAATGATACATCTGGGTCTGTTTAATATTCAACCCAGCCTTTGATTCTTCTCTAAAAAATTATGGAGGGAAACTAATCTCTGGGGATATCACTGTCTAAAGAGAAAAACACAAATCACAGCAGTAACACTGTATCATCATGTGCAGATTGTTGAATAAAATTTGGTTATTAAAGAAACTAATCTCCGGTGTTTGCCCTGCATTTTGCCGTTACACAATAACATATCATCCCCCAATTCATTATAGGGGATACAATATTTGCTGATTAAATGTCACTGAATAGTCATGTACTATTCTTCAGTCTACACACCCGTGTGTCATCCATATTCATGACTGTTGCATTAAAGAAACAAATATTCCCCTGTCTGTTCAGTCACTACGTGAAAGAACCCCATAACAAACACTGAATAAAAGCAGTCAATGAATATGTTGAGCATCCCCTGCAGCTGATCAACAGTGTCACCTAGTGGTTGATAGGAAAACATTATCATACTGGATGTGGGATCCACTTGTCGCCCTTCTCCAGGACCATGAGGACAGCGTTTTCAGGCAGCGTCTGGAAGAACTCCTCTGTGTCTACCCCTGTGCCATCTTCATCCAGCACCAGGCTGCTGACACACAGTACAGTCAACGAGTCGCTGACCTGACGGAGCAGACACACAGAGGAACAGACGTGGTAAATTAATGTGGGCACATACTCATTAGAGTAGTTTTCACAAAGCATTATTAATGTCAGAAACTAAGTTTACCCCTCAGTCTTGTGAACTTTGATTTATATTTTTTAATTAACTTTTGGTGCAGCGATAAGTGAGTCATTTTAGTCCTCCTCACACACCAGGATGCTTCCTCACTAGGTCTTTACTCACCATGTCTGTGGACTAAAGGTCGACCGATAGTGGATTTTTAAAGGCCAATATAATAACGATAGTGTGGAGCAGGAAGAAGCCGATAACCGAGCTGCTGGAGCTGCTGGGCCAGGCTACTGTGAAGTGTGAGCGCCTGTGAGTGATTGTGACGGGGAGAAGCTCCGCCGCTGCTGCTGCTCGTTGGGGAAAGTAACCGCAGAGTGACAGAACTGGGATTAAGTGGTCCTTTACATTTTGTGAATGATGGCAATAAAATAACACTGGTTAAAAAAGCCGCGTAGTGAATGGATTTAAACTGTGATTTTCTCATCCTCTCAGGCTTGGACCACTAACCAGCTTGGGATGGTATGTTGGGATTTTATCTTTATCTGATCCGTACTCTTAAAAGTTCTGTTCTTTATCACTATTAAAGAATGTTTTTTTTTTAATTATCTTTTTTTGACGAATAAATTTAGAAGAGGAATTCATTTATATTTCAAATATAACTACATATTGTTTCCACTGCAGCAACAGTAAAGTTTCCAACAGCAAAGCCACTTTATAAACGCCAAATTTTAAGATTCATGGCAAACAAAGAACAGAGACTACACAGAGACAGCTTTCGTTTAAGCTGTTCTTAACAAGCAGTTGATTGTTTTAAAGAGCACTGTCGTCGTGTAAAACGTGCTGGTGGAAATGTCACTGTTTATGCTGAAATGCACCTTTATGCTTGTTGAACAAATGGTACTAATGTTTGTTGACTTTCAACTCGTGAAGGTTTTATTGCTCTTACAATAACACGTGTTGCCGTCTTCACTTGGGTCACTTCTCTCTCTCTCTCTAATGTGGTCTGTGTGTGTGTGTGTGTGTGTGTGTGTGTGTGTGTGTGTGTGTGTGTGTGTGCGTGTGTGTGTGTGTGTGTGTGTGTGTGTGTGTGTGTGTGTGTGTGTGTGTGTGTGTGTGAAGAGCACCTCAGTGATCAGAGAGACAGAGAGCAGGGAAGAAGCTGTTTGTGCAGCCATCGGCCACTATCGAGCCAAAATCCTTCAATCTCGATCGTTTGTAAAACGTCCTATCGGGCCAAAATGATTAATCGGTCGACCACTACTATGAACCCAATGATTTCCACTGTTTCAGCCACTGTTTGATCATCATCCACTCTCAACTACGTCACAATAGCTCCTCAGCCCTTTAAATACTCTTTCTTAATTATTTCAAGTCCAACCAAATTATTAATAACAAGAAATGTACTTATAACACTGATAAGTTACATTATTTTTTTAAAGAAATGTAAAAATGTAGCCCACTTTTTAATTCAATTTCTTTGTTTGTATTTATTTATGTATATCGTTATTTTATTGTGTATCTAGTACTCTTATGTTACATCATTATAATTTAAATTGTATTGTTTATTTAAAGGATAATTGACTGCCTTTATATATATATATATCTTCTCTTTATCAAGTACGATGCAAATTGTTCTATCTTTGTATATTTGTGATAAAATGCAAGTTTTAAAAAAATAAATAATTAAAAAAACACTCCACACCCCTTTCATACCTTGTTCATGAGATCTTCTAGCGTGTCCGCCATGATGCCCTTTTTCACGCTGCGGTCAGCATTTGTGACCCTGAAGGGTTTTGGCCGAGGAGCTAGACCCGACAGCAGCTGCTGGGTCATGGAGGCACTGGCTGAGACGCTGGCTGTCACACACCTGACAAAAGATAGAAGTCATAAGGAAGCTGAAAGGAAATCGATTATCCTATCCAAACCCATGGTGCGGTGCTCTTACTTGGTGAGGGCAGATGGAGTCAAAAGGTTGAGGGACTTCATAGCATAATCCATCGGAGAGCACCTCGACCTGAAATTAAAATTAGCCTCAGTTTAGCCATTAGACTGTAACTGTGGCAGGATTTTACCTTCACAGGAGTTTCTGGTTGACTTTTCGGACTAACTACACCAGCAAACGAACAAACTGATTGAGGCAGCAGTAACTCCCTGGGAGTGTTCTGGGAGATAAAATTACTGTTTTATGTCAGTGGAGTCTGGTGGCTTTGAGGAGAGCGTGGATAACCGCATACATTTAAATGGGGCTGTCTGATGGCAAGGGGGTGAAAATAGTATAGTAATAATATAGTGTACATTTAAACTGATTTAAATAAATAATAATATATATATATACCATATTGTCCCAAATATAAGACAGTGTTTTTTTCCTGGAAATACACCTGAAAAAGCGGGGTCGTCTTATTTTTGGAACCTAGATTTTAAAGGCCAAGTAAGTGCTTCGCTGAGTCAGAGTGGGTGTTATATGTCAACATACAGTGACATCAACAGATAGCGCCAAAAATCTCTAAAACAAGTTCCTTTCATGACCAACCATCAATCACAACACAGTTAAAGTCCCAGTCGACAACATTTGCTTGATTATATTCACTGAAGCCGACACTATGCTCCAATAGAGCAACATTAATCATCCAGTTTTATTAAAACAAAACCGCGCCTCTAAGTGCATGTAGAGCCTGTTGTTTGTACGTGCACGTATCAACCTGTCCACTCAGTGCAGAGCTGACTCACAGGCCCAATTCGTACAAACGCCACATATCCCCCCTCCACGCTCGCGCATGTTACAATACCACAGGCACACGCCTCAAGCTAGGCATATGCTAAATGACGTTAGCAGTTGCTATCTATGAGTAAGTTAGCCAGCCTGCCTCCATGTAGTGTCTACTCCATGCTGTTTATTGGTGAGAGAAAACCCAGGCGCGTTCACAGGAATACGGTGCACGTGCACTGACGAGCACTCAATTGTAGAAAGCGGAGGAGCTTGGTGGTAGAGGGGGAGGGGCGTGAGAGTTGTAAAAATTTGAAATTTGACTGAGCCAACTCGACTTGCCGACTGCAGCTTTGACAGCGACATTGTTTACAGAGACAACTAGTTTACCGTGACAGGGGCCTGACACACGGAGAGACAGTGATCACGCGGGATTTCATCAGCCTTACCCGATGACCGATACTGCAGGTTTTCTTCAGCCAATATTTGGAGCTGACTTACGACTTTTGCTCCCTCAATTTACCTCATAAAAATTACACAATGATGATAACAAATGTTCCTAGTCTCAATTTTTAAAAAGGAACATTTATTTAACTTTAAAAAAGGCGTCTCCAGCAACATGGAGTGGCCTGTGGACGCCTGTCTGTAAATAATGCCGGCAAAAAAACGCAGCAACACAGCAACCCGCATCGGCCGATACGATAGCCCTAAAAAACACAAATATCGCCCAATAATATTGGCCAGCCGATGTATCTGTCTATCACTAGTGATCGCCCCCAAAAAGTGTCTCAAAAGTCGACCATGTTAGCCGACAACTGGGAAGGAGTTCTGATGACATTTCAATATAATGGTGATAGATGCAGCGGAGTCCAACAGCCAAGAAACATCTGGAGGCTCATTGTCGGAGATTTACGTAGCTGGTCTATTAGACACAGTATTACATTTTCAATTAAATTGTATTTACAGTGCCAATTCATAACAATAGTTATCTCAGGAAACTTTACATATGGAGTACGTAAAGACCACACTCTCTGACTTATTTATGATTTACAGAGACCCAACAATTCCCCCTTGAGTAGCAATATTTTGCACACAGTGGCAACGAAAACCTTCCCTTTAACAAGCAGGAATAAAAGGAGAGAGAAAGAGAGAAGAGACAGACAGATGGACCGAGAGACACATCCAGAGATGCAAATAACCACAAAAGTAACAGTAACTATTATGATATCTACAGCAATGTGAATATGACTTGTATGTTATGGCAGTAAATATAGTAGAACACACAGTATGTATCTCTTGGTTTTGTTTTTGTTGATCGGTTATTTTGAAACTGACTGATCACGCTGTGAGTTCAATGGGTTCCTGAAGAGGAATATTTCTGGTTTGAGAAGAAAGACTCTTTTTTTTTTAGGTCATTGCAACATTGGGTTTGAAATTGGACACTGGATTGAAAACACTCATTTTTTGTTAAACAAGATTTCCGAAATAAAGTTCTTAAAAAAGGAGGGTCGTCTTATAATCTCTCATATTCAGGACAATAAAGTATTGAGCTGCTGCCCACAGCAATGTTCATTTCTTAGCGTCCGTGCCTGTCCTCCTCTCTACTGTTTGTAATTCAATGACTGTACCTCATACAACCACAATTAAAAAAAATCTGAACTATCCCCTTAATAGCCTACATTTTACATTTCAATAATAAATTGTCGACATCTGCCATAATTAACTAGAATCTGTACAATTTTCCTTCAATAAACAACGGATTTCACAATAATGTTCTAATAAAAACACAAACATCTACAGCATATATAAACGTATGTTATAGAAAGGTGGCAAGGCTGTTGTCCTGACCGTGTTTGAATATAATCCAGTGGTCGTCGTGATCCTGAAATGCTGCTCCTAACTTCACTAAACCTCTCTGATAATGTACTCTCTCCTTTTGTCACTGTTTCTTGTGCCACTTGGTCGGTGAACTTTGTGCCGATGACTGTTGAGCTTGTTTCAAGCTTTATTGAGTAATTCTCCATGAACACTCCCAATGAACCTCCCCTGTGACAGCCCTGGATTTCAGTTTGTAATAGGCGGAGACATAGTTGGGGTAAGTGAGAATATATGACTTGTGTAATATGGGTGAATAAACCTGAAAAATAAAGTTTTCAAGTAAATATAATTTCAAATACTTTCTATAATTTTAAACCACACAGACAACAAACGGTTGATAGCTTCAATAATCCAGTTGGTTTTCCTTCATATCCCTCATGGAGAGGCAGCGTTTTTATGCTGGATCAAACTTCAGTGTGTGAGAAAACTGCAGGTCTGCTGCAACTCTTAGTTCTTTTAAATCAAGACTGGAGACTTTTCTGTTTGCAGTTGCTTTTCAGTAAACTGCACTGTAACTTCTGTAAGTGTAACCATCTTTTATCTGATTTCAATCTTTTATATGTTTTATGTGTTTTTTCCAATTCAATTCAATTCAATTCAATTTGATTTATAGTGCCAAATCTTTAATGTTTTATGTAAAGCACTTTGAATTACCTTGTTGAATTGTGCTATACAAAAATACAGTAAAGGAGGAGTTGGAGAAGATAAGAAGTAGAGGGTACTGTACTTGTCTCTGTTAGAGGTCAAGGAGAATATGAGACAGTGGGCTGATGTAACTCCTGAGAAGAACAAATCTTGTACATTTTCTAAATGAGTACCTCGTTCAATGTTCACCCATAGACTGCATCACCACGTTATCTTACACATTGGTGTGTCAGCTCATAGTGACGTGTCCACACCTGCCAGCGTTATCACATCATGTTACACAATGTAAGCTATGAGGTCACCTGTGTACTCCACAGTGGATAACCTTATGTGACAGAAATCAATTCTAAATCTGCTTTTTTAGAAGAAGCAGAGCCACAGCTGCTATAATAGTGTGTTTATGCTTCCCTGTTCATCTGATAATGTTGATAAAATGTGATAAAAACAAGAAAAGAAATGGGGATCACACCTGCTGTGTTATTAGACACACAGCAGAGATACTTGATGTACTACCCGACTTTAATAAACGTCCAGATGAAAGGCCACAGAATACAGACTCCTGTCACAGCTGTTCTCACACATAAGCTACACATGCCACTGCCAGGACGAAATGTTTCATTGTTTGATGACTGGACCGACAGTAGGTCTAACTTAATCCTCTATCCACGTGTATTGTCACACTCAAAGGCGGATTAATGCACAGGCCGAGGTGCGCAGGGGCCCCTGTTTGGCCAGACTATTTTAAATTATTTTTAATTTACTACACTCGAAAAAATAAATGCCACCTATTGGGGCCCTAAGAAACATGAAAAAAAATAAGTCAGTGATTGGACAGATATGGGACACATTTACTCAATCAGCTGCCATCATGTGGCCAGGTTCATAAGGTCAGTTTTGTTGTCAAATGATCACATTACCCACTGTTTCTAGACAGTAAAGTGGCAAAATGTCAGAAAATAAATGTGATAACAGAGAACAGCAAAGAAAAGAACCAAGATCTACTAAAGAAAATTGCTAAATTGACAGGATTTTTCAAGGTTGCGGACTCTTCTCCTGATAAAGCAAGATTAATAATGTGGGGGGCCCAAACAAACAGTAGCTTAGGGGCCCCTGACCACCTTTATCTGCCACTGGTCACACTGCTTAAATAGAAAGTGAAGACTTTCTGTAGTGTGAACATAGACTGTATAAAAAAGTGTGAATTAAAATGTGGGATTTTCAGAGGAGGTTTGGGGTTCTGTTAGAGTAACACGATACAAGGAACTGGAGAAAATCAGCGTCTTGTTTGCTAAGATAACACACAGGCTAGGCTTCAGCATAGAGATAAAAACTAATCCCTCACTTACAACACTTACTTAGAAATATACAACCACTAAAAGAGAGGCCTTCTACAGAAAATAGGTCACCTCAAATAAAGACTGCTGCCACTGTCATAATGCCAAACTTATTTAATATTTCATAGAACAAAATATGAAACACACCAAATGAAAGACAACGTGACATGAGGTGTAACAGTAAACCATTCAAACTTACTTTCCACGGACTGTTCCTGCTGTCAAGTGCAGCCACACGAGCCCGTCACTGCCTATGTACACCTGTGGTAACCATTGTGTTAACCCTGCTGAAGGTCTACACTTTGCATCATTTCGACTTATTTCTCTTCCTCTGATCGTCTCAATAGTCATAGTGAAATACTTGTAAATTGTAGTGTGTTTGGGAGAGAAACACTTTGAGGACACCATGTGGACAAAAGACGAACTGCTTCAGTTTAGACTCTGCAGGTAGGAAAAACTTTCTGTTACACATTGAATTGCCCCCACCACTGCTGGGTAGCTATAATCACTTTTTATAAAATAATAAATAAAAGTTGATGTACATCTAAGTAGCCTAACTACGCAAAAAATGTAAGGTAAAAACATGTCTTGAAAGTTTGTTTATTGTCCCAACAAATTAATATTTGACACACTGATGATGGATTATGGTTTACTAGTTTGCCATTTAATAATTGTTATCAATTAAATCCTAACCTTCTTACTTTCAGACCAAAGGTTGTGCAGAAATCATGTTATTAGTGGTTTCGTAGTTAGTGCATTTAGGCTTTGTAGGGCAGAATAGCTAAAGTAGAATCAAATACTGAAGTGGTAACCTACCTAAAATGTTGCACAGTTGGCGTTTTTAACAGCTTTTGTTCCAGTTCATTTCCCGTAATATTAAAAACTGTGGCAGAAATACACTTGTCTGTTAAACCCAAACTGAAAAGGCTAAATTAAGATGGTGGTTAGCCTGGAGGAGGAGTGCAGTCATGACATAAACAAACAGTTCAATCCAGTTAAATGTTTAATGCGATAACTGCCTTGTGATGATGAATGGAGGTTTTTGTTTCTGGTTTTTTTTGTGCACATTTCTGCACTTCGCCGGCCTACGAGGCTGTAGACAAAGCTGTACTACTCTATTTTTACAACAGCATTTTCCGTGTGGTGTATTGCCTGTGATAATTTCTATAGAAGAAGCCTAAGAAAATCATTTAGGCTTCCTTAAATAGATTATTGTACAATATTATAACAGCAACATAAAAAGAAACCTGTGCTTCCTGATGCCAGCTTGGGCAACATTCAAATGCTTATGTCTGAATAACTGCTGGATAAACATACAGTGGAGATCAAAATTAGAGAACAAAGTGTTAATTATTAATTTATTCTGAAATACTGTTATTTTTCTATTGTTCAGAATTTGATATAATATCAGTTATACCACTGCTGCACTAGCAAGTTGTTTTAAATAACCAAGACACTTCAACAAAAACCTTTATTTTGTGAACAAAAATGTTGCGGGGCCTTCTCAGTAATGCGATGTTAATCTGGCACCTGGTGACAATTTACTTAATTGTTGGACACATCCTATTTATCTGCAGCTCTCCTGGTTACTTTGCAAGATGATGAGCCGCTCTAAGGTGAAACCCTGAGACAGCAGGTTGTCCAAATGAAGGCCAAAGGGACGACCCTCTCAACCATCAGACAGAGGTTGGGCGTTCACAGTCTGTGATTTCCATAATATTGAAATTTTACAGGGCCACAGATTCATTTAAGTCCCTCAAAAAGGCCGGGAGTCAGACCTAAAACTTGCTGTATAATTTGCAGTAGTGACTTCTTAGTGGCCGTTACAGTATAGCTGCATCATATTCTAGTAATATTTGCATTTGTGTATTGTGGACTTTTTTGATGTTTGTAATTTATAATCAGAATCTTTATTAGATCAGATGTGAATCCTGCATCTCCTGTGTAAACCTTATTCAATGACAAGACTGATGCCCTGTTTGTATATAGTCTGCCACATGACATGAGATAATCCCAGAGAACCCATTTTTGACCTGTGCATCCTGTTCCTGTAAAATCTTGTTGTGACGAGTCTGAGAGAAAGCTTTGTCTGAAGATGTCACCCAGCTGAGTCTTTGCCCTTGTGACCTAATCTGTAAGTTGGATTCCTCCTCAAAAGGAAGATGCTACTGAACTCAGGGTCACTTCTTCTGACTCAGAGCTTTGTGCATGAGACGGCAGGAGTTTAACTT
The DNA here is from genome assembly GCF_963691815.1 of Echiichthys vipera. NCBI lineage: Eukaryota > Metazoa > Chordata > Actinopteri > Perciformes > Trachinidae > Echiichthys > Echiichthys vipera. Next base: position 38,251,695 of record NC_139825.1, on the reverse strand, counting down.
ATTTCTGCCTGCAGAGAAAAATACTTTGTCAAATAAACCATGGAGAAAAAGCTGATCCTGTTGATCTTTATTGAACAGATGCATTTCCACAACAGTATAGTTGCCCAACTATTATAGAATCGAAGCTACCACAGCCTGAAGTGATACAAGAAATAATTCAAGGTCATGACCAGCGTAAAACAGAACAAACTCAAATGTGAATCAGATGAGCAGTTTATTTCACTCTGTTGCTTCACATTTCATGCTCGATGCAGGAGCGCAGATGATTCATGCCACAGATATTGTGTAATGTAGAGCAGATAATGCATCAGACTTAAAATAGCTGCGACATGTTTTCCAATTTTATCAAGTTTCAGTGAACAAAGGTCTATAGAAAGGGCCTGTTCTTCTTTCAGAGGTCAATATCCTGCCAATGTCTTTGTCCTGTTATCACATATCAGATATGACTGTTGTGGGTGACGCAAGCTCATTTGGCTCAGACACATTTATTAGTGCTTTATGGGTTGCTGATGCTTGTAATTATAAGCCAGATATCAATGCAGAATGAAATGAATTAGACTTGAGAAAGAAATATAATCATATTGGATTTAATTGAACAACCTTTTCTTTGAGTTCAAGATTACACATACAAACACAAGAAACAGATTTCAGAGCCTGATCACAGTTTCTGACCCATGGGTGAATAATCTCTGAGACAAAAGACCAGCTTCATCTTTCTTTGTTTGCAGTGTCCTTTTGTTTTACCTCGTTCTTTCTATTTACTTCTGTTCCAAGAGTCAGTCCATGGAGTGGTTTGGATGTAGAATGAGGTAATATAAAAGTAAAGCAGATCTAAGCTCTAAAGGACAGATAGTGACCATAATGACTGAACTAACATTGTTTTAAACCAGGTGTCGGTGCCACAATGCAAGAAGTTAACCCCTCCATGAGGTGATAGAGCCCCTGACAACTCCCAGGAGCCCCACGGTTTATTTCCTCTTGCCTATTCGTGCCATCAGTTCTGCATTTGCTGCTGCCTTGGTTCTCATGTCCTGGTTCTTGGCCAGGTCTATGAGGACACTGAGGATGCTGGTGGGAACATCAAGGGACAGGGCGAAGCGGGACCCCTGCTGGGCTCTCTTTGGAACCTGGGAGGCTGGGCGCGGGGCTCGTTCTCGTCTGAGCAAAGTGCGATGCTCTGATCGGAGCAATGAGTTCAACACGCCGCTGCGGTTTAGGATGTCGACAGCCAGCACATCCCTCTGTGTGTCTTCATCAAGTTTAGCAAGAGCGGTACTGCTGCTCTGGCTCTGGACACACCAGGGCAGCAGCAGAGCCAGGCAGAAACACACACGCACACTTCTCATGGTCAGGACTGCAGGGAGAGAAAAACAGATCAGCCAGTAGCACAAAATTGTGACACTGCAAGCCTTCTCTTGATCATGCAATAATTTTAACAAAAAAACAAACATGTGAAAACAACCATTCTTTACTATATGCAAATCCCTCTAGTCGTAAAACAAGGCTAGTGATGAAAAACAGGGATATTCTGATGGGAATATAATTATAATGCAACTCAACAGTAGCATAAAGTTCCTAATATTTTGTTTGTCATTTTCTGGAACTACCACTTACTCAGTAGTCCCCTGCCAATGCACAGTGCAGTAATTGGATAATTATTGGAAATATAGCTCAGAAAAAGACATGTTGAAACACACTATATATATATATATATGTGTTTGTGGGTTAGTTTTCTGCATTTTCAATTATAGAATCTCTAATACTTTGTCCAACTTTCTAATACATTATGCAGTATATTCTGACATATGTTCAGATAAACCTAGTCAGCATTATAAAGTGTCATAATCCTAATGAATACTTACTCAGTGTCACCGCAGTTAGAAGTTGGTAACTTGACAAAAAGGCACTTCTCCTTCCTCTGGTCTAAAGCAGGGCTTTGTTAATGATCTCTTGTCTTTGACCCTCAGATCTCCTATGATACTGTATGTGATGTCTCCAAGTTTCTTCTTCAGCTACTGGAGGATCGACCTGTGTGGCACGCAGTCGGATCTTCAACTGGACTTCTGCCTTCTCGTCCACGTTCTTTGTCTTCATCCGTCGGTCTTCGCAGTGACACTGCCCCTTCCTCTCTGTTTATCTTTTACATCTCAACCCATCACCCTCCCCTCATTTCATCTAATTTCCTCTACACTCATTGCTGTCTTTCTTTCTAAAAATAACATGATGGTAATCACAATAGTTTGTATAGAATGAATTGGATAGTTGCCCCAGTCGGCAGTCAAATCACAACTGAGACCCACCATCTCCGTTTACAGGTTAAGTACCAGCACGCTGCAAAAAACATCCCTTTCTGATCCTGGTGCAATGACTTCCTGTGTTGTCAATCATCCATGCAGACCATGGATCACCATAGTGTACTCATTACAATGTGTTTAAGATTGTGGTAAGACCAATAGCATTGCCAGTTTCAATGTGTTTACAGATTGTTGTGATCATATTTGTAGTTAGGTTGTGTTAGTACTCTGAGTGAATGTCTACAATAATTTTCCTAAACATTCAGGTTGATTTCATAGCTCTTGCTGTGATGTGGTGTAGGCATGGAGAGTGGATGGCAGTAAACAAGATCATGGATCACAATGTATCCCACAGTGACTGCCAGGCATCTCTGCTATTCCAGGATCAGGTGTTAAGAAAGACATTATTCTTTAAAGAGTAAAAATCTCACTGAGAGAAACATGGTTTCTCATCTTTAGCCCAGTAGATCACCAGGGTCTCAGAAAGTATGCTCATGCATGCACTCTATACTTGTTTGTTTTAATAATTTTACTAAATACATTTCCCCATCAATGGGTCAGACTGCAGGCAAATCTCCAGGACCAAAAACAAGCAGCTTACATCACAAACTGCAACAAAAAAAAGTATTCCCAATTCTTCCACATTACTGTGACAGTGATTCAATTCTACAGGGAGCATTTAGTTGAGTAGAGTAACAGCTGCTTAATGTGGTGTCATCAATTAGAGTTAAGGGAGGCATTTCTTGTGTTTCATTGAAGTAGAATGAAAAGTGCAAATTTGCTCCTGGGGTTTCAATTCTGAAACAATAAAGCTTGATGAGAGATCCAAAAATCAGTGTCTGCTATTTAGAGATGTCAACTTCTCAGATGTGATTTTGTGTAATGGCAGTCACCCCAGCTTTGTGCATGTGTGTTCTTGTGTGGCACCCTGATGTGTGCCAGGTATGACATGGAAAAACAAAATCAAAATTCTGGACACTGCATGCTGTTACTTAAAGGAACATAATGTCTGAGAACACAAATCTATTTACAGAACATAGGAGAGCTGGGGGTGTTCGGAGGTTAGACGGGAGCAATCGTAGAGAAAGCCCTCTGGAGAAGAAAGAGGAGGAAGGGGCATGTCAGGCCCAGGGGGAGACCGAGACAAAGCCTACCTCGTTTCCTGAGTCACCTCTAGTCCAGCCCATCAAGGGCCTTACCCTCATCTGAATAATGATATGAATATTACAAGTGCAGCCTGATTCCGATAGTTGGGCCCTCGGGGGCCTTCAGGATTACAAGCCGTCTCAATTAACCTCAGATAAACAAACATGGGTCACACAGATGTCATAATGCAGCAAACATTAATGTCCTGTGTTGTATACCCAAAGCATTATGGTCACAGATACTGGATGATACACAGGACTGCACGAGTCTAAGATGATGTCATCTCTATGATTCAAGGCCCAACATATGTCACAGCAGGTCCTTATTTATCATGCAAGTTGCCTAATGACGTAGGTTTTGTACCAGAGAGCATCTCCTCACAATTAATTTGATCAGTAACGGCAATCTGATTATTCTGTTCATGATCGCAATTGGTAATAAGCAGACGACAAAAGATGAAAAGTAGACTAATTTGCATTTAGGAGAAAAAATAAGACAGCCGTGCTCAATGTTTTTTATTGTCTGCCTTCTGACTGCTGGACAGTGGCACTGGAATTCTTTGATGTATGGATTCCTGTCCTGGCAATAAACATAGACTTAAATGTGGAAGCAGCAAAGACAAAGTGCATTTTCCTTATGGCCTTACTTCTTATATCAACACATTCTGTGTAATGTGAGTGGTTATGCAGCACAATATAAAACACTTGCCTGCTGGTACCAATGATTTAAAGAACCACCAGTCTGAGGTCCTCAAGCAGAACTTCAGGTCCATGGTGAACCGCCTGCTGGATACGGGGAAGCGACTGATTATTTCCGGCCTGCTTCCCCCGCCGCACCAGCTGCACCTGTGGGTTAAAGGATACTGCCTGGGTAAAAGTATTCCACTTGTGGACAACTTTATGGCTTTTTTAAACAGACACCGCCTTTTTAAACACGACGGCCTGCACCCTAATCAGGAGGGGTCAAAATTTTTATCCGTCAACATTGACCTGACTATCCGGTCCTGCACCACCAGCACCTCCTAACTCACTGCACCCACACAGGCCCTGTTCACCTCACTCACACTCACCTTCACCGCGCCTACCTCCACCATACACGCCCCTCCCTCAGTGACCCCAGTGGCAAAGGACAAAATATCCACAAGATCAAAATTATTATTACACAGACAAATAAAACCCAGGACTGCTTTTAGATCCAATTGTGTTTTTAACATTCCACTCCTAAAACATGAAGAGCGCACATTCAGCACAGACATTAAAATGTCTTTGCTGAATGTGCGCTCTCTTTTAAACAAGTATTTTATTATAGATTATATAATTTTAGATAATAACCTGGACAGCATTCTCCTTACAGATACACAGCTTGGCACTGATGCACCTGCTGTCTTCACTGAGGCTTCCCCACCAAATTTTAACTTTTTATTTTCAACAAGGGGGTGCAGAGGGTGCAGACGAGGGGGTGGCACTGCTTCAATTATAAAGAACACCATGAACATAAACAAAGTCTTTTTTTCAACAGCTACTCAGCATTTGAGTACCATGCCTTCATTTTTAGCAGTGCACCTATTGTCTACAGACCACCTTAGTATCCTACTTATTTTATAAATTAATTATCAGAATTTTTATCAATTATTCAAACCACTTTTAACAGAATTTTGGTGATTTTAACCCACACATGGACATCGCCTCAGACTCAATGTCCAGAGACTTTTTAAACCTTTTAAACTGCCTTGATTTTAAGCAACATGTCATGCAGCCGACCCACAGCAGAGGGCGCACCTTGGACCTGGTTATTTCTTTTGGCCTGTCCAATGGAGCGCCCTCTGCTGTGGACCTGGCTGTATCTCACCACTTTTGTGTGTTTTTTCCAATCACCAGTTTTTTTTTATCAGTGGGAGGCCCCTGCTGTGAGAACAGTGAGGAAACGCTACCTAACTTCTGAAGTGGCAGCAAGTTTGATCCAGATCTGACTGAGAACTCCTGCCCAAATTTTACCAGCACCCTGCGATCTTATCACTGAAAACCTGAACAATAAAATAAAGACAACACTGGACTCAGTAGCTCCACTTTTTATTAAAACAATTAAAACGACACCTTACACCCCCATGGAGAACCGAGGAAGCTAAAAAAATAAAACTCAAAAGGGAATGCAGGAGTGCTGAAAGAAGATGGAGGAAATCAAAGTTAACAGTTTACTATGAAAGTTTATGTTAAAACCTCAAAATTTACAATAACACAGTCAAACGAGCAATAATCTCCCACTTCAAAAAACAAATCATTGACCTTAAAAATAACCCCAGATTCCTATTTTACACAATTGATCTTTTAACTAACTCAAGTTTTTAAAAATCCTCCAAAGCACCAGAAATGCCCTTTGTGAGGACTTTGCAGACCACAATAGAAGAAAAACAGATTTTAACGACTGCATAATTGCTTTTACCGGAGGAAACACTGGAGAGAGGACACTTGGTCGGGCTTTCTCCCAGGTAAAGCCCACAACCTGCCTTTTAGATCCAATTCCCCCATCATTTTTTAACACTCTCTGGAGTCTTTGAGGCACAGCTGTTGCATCTGGTGAATTGCTCTCTTCAGACGAGTGTGTCTTCCCCACCTCCTTTAAAACAGCGGTGGTGGAGCCCCTTCTGAAGAAGAGTGATTTTGACCAAAATGTTTTAAATAACTACCGGCCTGTATCCAGGTTACCATTTTTATGTAAAATTTTAGTAAAACTTGTTTTTAATCAAGTAAACATGTTTTATACTAAAATCATATTTTAGAGACCCATCAGTCTGGTTTAAGGAGGAACCGATATACAGAGAAAGCACTTTTAAAAAATTTAAATGACATCAGGTGTAATTTAGATAATCATAAACTCACAGTCTTGGTACTACTGGATACAACTACGCCTTGGATACAGTAGACCTTCACATTTTTGTTAAATAGACCTGGAGGAACCTGGTCGGCCGCTCTGGTACTGTTTTTTACTGGTTCACGCTCTACCTTACTGATCGAAGTTTCTTTCTAAGTATGGATACTTGTTCTTCAGGGACCCATAAGATAAAGTGTGGGGTTCCCCAAGGGTCAATTTTAGGTCCAACTCTTTTTAATCTTCAAATGCTTCCCCTTGGGGGCGTCATCAGGAGGAACGGCATCAGTTTTAATAGTTATGCTGATGATACGCAACTGAACATTGCTGTATCTCCTGATGACACAGGGCCTATTGATGTCCTTTTTAACATTTCATTGTAGACGTCAAGTCATGGATGGCAGCAAACTTCCTGCAGCTTAACCAGGACAAAACAGAGGTTTTAGTCATTGGTCCTGAAGGCCAGAGAGAGAAACTTTTACCAATGTAACAGGATTTCAAACCCTCAAATTCTGTAAGAAATCTGGGTGTGACCTTGGACTGAGCTCTCTTTTATTCCATACATCAAAAATATAACAAAAATAGGTTTTTACCATCTTGAGAATATGGCCAGAGTCCACCCGTTTCTCTCTCAGGCCAGCACGGAGGTGCTGATGCATGCTTTGTCGTTTAGATTATTGTAATGTCCTGCTCTCTGGTCTTCCCAAAATGAAGATGTACAACTTATAATTATTACAGAACAACACGTGCTTACGAGGACCAGAGGGCGAGAGCACATTACACCAGTTTTAATATCGCTGCATTCGCACACCCGTGCACTTCAGGATCGATTTTAAGGTTCTTTTACTAGTTTTTAAATGTTTAAATAGTCTCGGGCCTTCTTATTTATCTGCAATACTTTTACTCTATCGACCCTTGTTGCTGGCCTTTTAACCATACCACGAGTAAGAACTATAACACACGGGAGGCGGCATTCAGTTATTATGGCCCCCGATTGTGGAACAGTCTGCCGGAGAACTTGAGGGCAGAGAATGTTTTTTAGCTTCTATTACTTTTATCTTACTTTACTTTTTTTTTAAATCTTATATTCTTTTTTATCTTATTTTACTGTTTTGTAAAAAAAAAACCCACTGTACTCCTGTCTGCTTGGGCTGGAGTGATCCCTGTGGTGCCCCGTGGTCATGGAGAGTGATTCCACTCGCTATGTGCGGCCCCCAAAGGTGGCTTCTTCCTCACCACCAACAGCTAGTGTATGTGCGTTGGTGTGTATGTCTTTGTGTATCTGTGTGTAGGTTTGGGTTTTCATGGTGTTTCTTTGTTGTTCAGGTTGTATGAAAAGTGCCATATAAATAAAGATTGATTTGACCTACAGAATGAGGTCAGTGAGAGGGACCTGAACCTAAACTAAAATCAAAACAGGATTATCATTAGGCCTACATACAGCATGTTACTGCTTGAAAAGATTTCCTTTAGTTGTGCTGCTCTCAACCAAATCAACAAAGCCGTAAGAAGATCTAAAGATTTAATTTAAAATGTGTTTCGTACTTGAAACTTTGAAATGCAATATGTCACATATTAAAGTACATGTGACAAACCACACAGGCAGTGTTTTAAAGTATTTTTTATTTTCGGAATGAGAGCTTCTGTTATGTACAATAGAGGACAGAAACAAATGTTACAGAAATTATAAATATACTCTTGCTCCAAACTGGTTGTATTCAGTACCGGCTGTGTCCAGTAGATGATTATTTAATATTTAAGTCTGCCCTCTCTCCCCTCTGCAAGTCTCTACCAGGTAATGAGGACCTGCACAGTACAATCAAGAGGTAACCAATGTGTAATTTCAGAACTCACAATGTGCAGACTGGCTGCCCCCCCCCTGGCTAACTAAGAGTGATCAGTGGGCGGGATAAGAGAGGGGGGCAGGGAGAAGAGAGAGGATGAATGTGCTGTCAAGACAAAGATCGGACAATCCTCAGGCTCTCGCAGTGATAGTGGGCGGAAAGCGGGCTAAGGTTGAGGAGGAAGATGAGAAGCAAACCCGGGACACACGGAGCAACACAACAACGTGTTTTAAAACCTCAGCCAGTACATGCCACTGCGTGTTCTGTTGTAGTCGGGAAGCTGCTCGACAGGGCCTGGTGGAGAAGCAGGAAGGACAGATTAGAGAACATATTACAGCATGATTCCTAACTGCTGTAAATAATACTAAAACCACAAAGAACTCACCAACAGCTGCCACAGCAGGACACTTATCGTAGAGATATTTGGAGCAGACGTCGCGCACCATCTTGGGGGTCACGGCCTAAAAGGAGAGATTTAGAGGCAAGTCAGAGCACTGACAGACTAGATGACTTAGCCAGTTTTAAAACAGCACTGCTTCACAAACCACATTTTCTCCCCTCGACCATATAAACCGCCCAGGTTAGAACTCTGATTCAGAGCTTCAACTCACATCAATCCTGGCATCCCACTCTGCCAAAGGAATACGCCGCCCGTAGTTCAGGATGTGTCTGCCGATGTCGTCACAAATTGGTGTTGTTCCTAAAAGACAAACAGGTGTGTTTACTTGTGATTCAGAGAAGTCTGCACATGCGTTTGTCTAAATGCGGGATGTTACGTACCATTGAGCTGTCCAACTAGGCTGGCCTTTAGCGCGTACTTGGCTCTGGCTACATCACTCTCCGTTGTTGCGGTACACAGGTTCATCCTGCGGTAAGAAGAAAGTGGAGGAAATAAGTCAAAATATGCACACTGTCCTATAACTAAATGTCACAGAACATTACAGTTATGGTGGAATGTGAGCATGTGTGTGTCTTTGTCCTGGAGGCATTACTGACCAGGCATTCTGGGCCAGGAGCATCATATCATCTATTTGGTGCTTAGTAGTCACAAAGTAAATGCCCAGCAGGCCGGTGTCACTGTAGGAGGAGTGGAAGGCCTGGAAGCTGTGACAGAGGTCCTCCTCTGCTACCAGGCGAGCCAAGCGGCTGCTCAAATGCTGCAGGTAAGAGTAAGGAAGGGGCGCTGATATTCAACTGTTCACAATCAAAGTGAATTAATAATCACACCAGCATCAGGTAGTAAGATGAGATATTTATGCTGTTAGGTTGACCTTGCTTACTAGAAAGAAATGTCAACAAGTTACACAATCACAATTCAATCATGCAACTCTAGACTTTTCAAACTGTTATAGGACCAAATTGACCCGCTTCCTATAGTAAACACAGCCAAAAATGTACCGACCATAGACTTTATTGTAGCGATGGAGTAGCCTATGACGTGAGCACACGTTTAACCAACGTGATTGTGATCCATCAGCAACACCACTTTCACATCAAAATGCCAGATAAATAAGTGGCCTCATTAAGAGTTTGTGGATTCAAAAGGCATGGACCCAGGCAAAGCACTCTGAGAACTGTGACAATATGATAATTACAGCAATACACTGTTAAAGTAGTACAGAAAGTGTTAACAGAAAAATATGATGGAAAATATAAACAGACCGTAAAAACGTTCATAGCGAACAGAACATTCCACACATTGTCAACCTGACAATGAACACCCCACTAATGTGCTTATAATAGTGTTTTATCGTTATCCAAAAAACAAATGAGATATATGCATGTTATAATATATTTTTTAAATAATATATTTTACCTTTCAGTAAACAAAACAATACTATATCTAAAATCCCTTTTCCAGTCAGATAGGAGCACTCCATGACTCTTTTAGCAGCTGTTGCGTATTTCTGGTCTGTTTCTCCCGAGTGGTCAAGAGACAGGGGGAGACCCCTGACCGAAGACTTCAGAGAGGATCATAGTCTACCCCTTCAAGGGGGCAAAGCTTAAAGGGGACACTGCTGAATGAGACAATTTCACTTTAGGAGGTATTAGTTGCAGCTTCCAATTTCATCATTGTTTTCTTTTCTTAATTGCATAAACAAACAAGCCTGTACAAAAACCTATTTCACCAACCTTTCCACCACCATAGGTGATGTCATAGCTGCCGATGATGGCATTGGCCACCATGAGTGGCACGACGTCTGGGCTAGCGGCACTGGCTGCCTCCACAGCCAAGGCAATGTGTGCCAGAGGCAAACCATCATCACGCATACGGATCTGAGGAGAGGCAGGAAAGGAACAGATGCAAACAATTAACAACTGTGAAAAGAATATCCCTACCCATGCTCTCTGTTCTGTCACAGGCCAGACTCATATCTAATGCATCAACCATCCATCTCAAATAGACATTAACTCACTTGAAATTAGTCTCTAATTGTGCAAAACTCTGTTGTTTTTTTTAACTAATGGCCATGGGAAACAGCAGTGGAATAAGAGATCATGAAATAAACCTCACAAAACACTCAAGAAAAAAAATAACATCTCACCTCACTGCCTGTATACCGACATGGGGACAACACAGGGACGGCATCTCCCTCATACTCGAAGGACACTCCGCTAAAGTGAGATTTTGCCAAACTGACCAGCTCCTCGTGGTTCACACCTGTAGAGGAAGCACATCAGATAAACGCCATGTCAATCCAGAAAGGAAAGGTGTGTTGTGTCACACCGTGTGTTAGGACAAAGAGGATTTACCTCCAGCAGCAGACAGCACCATGCGAGGGGCTTTGTAGTGGCTGTTGATGTAGTCCACAAGGTCCTGGCGGGTCAGATTCCTGGGAGAATTGAATAGTTTATTGAGAACTGCTGGTAACGTACACAGTAGTGCAGAACTGAGTACTATATGGAATAAAAATACTGAAAGGAAATGCAAAAACTTAAAGTGTTTAAAGTTACATTATGAGGAATAGTTGTTTTGAAGCCCTAATTAGCATCATCACAACATTGTACTGTTTCAACAGCAGTGTGACTTTGATGATAGCAATTCTGTGATTGTGACTAATATTTAAGTGTGTGCCTGTGTGTGTGTGTGTGTGTGTGTGTGTGTGTGTGTGTGTGTGTGTGTGTGTGTGTATGTGTGTGTATGTGTTGTTCTTCTTGCCTTGCATTGCTGGAGGGTCCCACCACACTTTGTCCTAGATGAGTGCCCTGGAAGGCTGTAGCATGCAGCAGGTCAAGGCAAACTTCCTGCAGGTTACTCTCAATTTCCTCCAGCTCACGCAGCACCACACCCCTCTGCTGCTCAATATCTGCCTCGTTCAGCGAGCAGCTCTGCACCACCTCCGACAGCAGCTCCACAGCTGGGAAAACCCAAAAGAGAAACAGCAAAGATGTTAGTCACAAATCCATACAAAATAGTGCAGAGGGGGGAGGGATTTTATTGTACCTGGGTGGTGCGCACGTACTGCCAGTGGTCAGAGGTAATATATATTAAAAAAAAGGAAATAAAATGACACATGGCAAACAAATTTAAGAATCTATTCATTCAAAGGGGAGATGGGCAATGGTTATAACAGCACCACCGTCACCAAGAAGAGAGTCATGAGATCAGTTTCATGTATGACCACTTTCTTCCTGATCTTGCAAGTGAAATTTCTTAGCTGTGTGAAGAAGTGTGCAGATTTTACAGCAGAACACTGATTTTCAGGAATGAAAATATTCTTTTGGACTGGGTCTATATTTTTGATGAGTACTGATACCGTTGAAATTAGAATTATGTAACTTGAATAAGATTAGAGAGAAGTCTCATGTGAGGTATTTTATCTGTGATCATAGATATTTTGCTATACTAATAAATTTATGAATTGTGCGATTTAGATGGTAAAGTTGGAAACATTGCCATATGTAGTGGACACAAAAGGATAGGGCTCTTTTTGTCAAACTTTGATAACTCAAACACAAAAATTCAGGCCGTTATAGATGTTTAAAACCCCCCCAGGTCTCCCCTTAATAATGCCTCTTTGATCCACACCACACGCTGAAGTAGGTCTATATAGCAGAGGGACTGATGAACAGTATATGCATCACATTCAGTGCCCATATTTCTATTTTCCAAGCTACTGCTGTCATAATTTGTGCAAGCGCGTGAGTGCAGTTTCATGGGAACACAGCCGTCGAGACATTAATTTCCATCTGTCACTCTGCCTGAGGAGAAAAGGCTGTATTTGCGCTGTAATTGTTTTGATATGAATGAATGAACCTTAATTTAAGTTCCCTATGCTCTGAATGCGCAAACGATCCACTTTGTGTCAAAATGCACAGGTGAATGTGAGTGACTATTCTTGGTTGTCGTAACACTGCGAGTGACTGACGTCCTGTCACTGTTCAGGTTGCTCATCCTCAAAGTGGAGCGAGCAGAGAGTATGACAGTTCATTTAAGTTCAGCAGACAGCAGACAGTTCTGCAGTCGTGTAATTGGGATTTAATGAAGCAGAGGAGGCAATAATTTGGCAGTGGTGGTTCTCCAACAGAAATGAAGACATGTTACTTATGATGCATTGTTTCACTGCTTGTAAGCGGGTCATCTCACCTTTGGGCAGGTCTTTGGCAAGGGTCTTCATGTAGTATGCAGTGTGCTCCCGGGAGGTGTAGGCGTTCAGGTGAGCACCCATAGACTCCACCTGCTGCTCCAGGGCTGTCTGAGGGTACTTCTTGGTTCCCTGGGATAGAGAACAAAAGGTGGAAGGAACTGTATAATAGCATAGTTTGACTAACAGGTAGATATATCTCGACTGCATTCAGCTGAAACAGATACAAGGTTCTGTGGGACCTCTAGTAGCACTACGGAGCATTTTTTTTTTTTTTTTTAAATGAGTGGTCCTCTGTTCTGTTTGTCTCACCAGGATGCATATGCATACACCTTTTCCAGAGTCAAATTCAAGCACTTTCTAAGCATTTCCAGTTGCATTTCAAAGTTTTTAAAGCAACTTACAGCCATGGTAAATTACATATTTTATGCAGTACATATAGTATGTACAGTACACTGATTATTGCACTTCTTCAGCAAATTAAATTAGATGTTATTGTGCTTTAAGCAACCAAAATTATGTTGACAGCATTCTACAGTAGGGTGACAAGTAAGGAAAAGGTTTCATGTTTGTAAGTAGACTTGGCATCCTTTTTAACCTAAATTTCAAGTAGTTTCAAGCACTTCACTCAAAATCGAAGCGTTTTTCAAAACTTGAAAACACAACATTAAAATTCAAGTGTTTTCCAGCACCTGTATTTCATGTTAATTATGACAAAAGAGCAGAAAAACATGCTGGCGTGCAAATTAATCACTTGTTTATTTTATCAATCTTTATTTAATCAGACAGTCTTGTGGTTGCTTCAATGCTCGTCTTTAAATATATCTGTAAATATGGATAGAATCTACCTAGCATTGTCTTGATGTGAACTGGCCTGTTAAGCAGGTGTGTGTGTGTGTGTGTGTGTGTGTGTGTGTGTGTGTGTGTGTGTGTGTGTGTGTGTGTGTGTGTGTGTGTGTGTGTGTGTGTGTGTGTGTGCGTGTGCGTATGAGCAAATCAAACCTAAAACTCTAAAATATTAGACAACCATTGGATTCCTTCTCACAGTAAGATGACAGACAATCCCACCCACTGTATTCATATACTAATTAAGCAGTTTGAATTGAGGCTACTGGATTTACATTACCGCCTTGCTACAGTGCATCCGGAAAGTATTCACAGCGTTTCACTTTTTCCACATTTTATTACGTTACAACCTTATTCCAAAATGTATTAAATTAATCTCTGTCCTCAAAATTCTACACATAATGCCCCATTATGACCACGTGAAAAAAGTTTTCTTTAGAGTTTTGAAAATGTATTAAAATTAAAAAACAAAGAAATTAAGTTTACGGAAGTATTCACAGCCTTTACCATGAAGCTCAAAATTGCGCTCAGGTGCATCGTGTTTCCACTGATCATCTTGAGATGTTTCTACAGCTTAAATGGAGTCCACCTGTGGTAAATCCAGTTGATTGGACATGATTTGGAAAGGCACACACACCTGGTCCCACAGTTGACTGCATGTCAGAGCGCAAACACTAAGCATGAAGTCAAAGGAATTGTCTGTAGACCTCAGAGACAACATTGTCTCGAGGTACAAATCTTGGGAAGGATACAGAAAAATATCTGCTGCTTTGAATGTCTCAATGAGCACAGTGGCCTCCATCATTCGTAAATGGAAGAAGTTTGGAACCACCAGGACTCTTCCTAGAGCTGGCCAGCCGTCTAAATTGAGCAATCGGGGGAGAAGGGCGTTGGTCAGGGAAGTGACCAAGAACCCGATGGTCACTCTGTCAGAGCTCCAGCGTTCCTCCGTGGAGAGAGGAGAACCTTGCAGAAGGACAACCATCTCTGCAGCAATCCACCAATTAGGCCTGTATGGCAGAGTGGCCAGGCAAAAGCCACTCCTTAGTCAAAGGCACAAGGCAGCCCGTCTGGAATTTGCCAAAAGGCACCTGAAGGACTCTCAGACCATGAGAAACAAAATGATCTGGTCTGATGAGACAAAAATTGAACTCTTTGGTGTGAATGCCAGGCATCATGTTTGGAGGAAACCAGGCACTGCTCATCACGAGGCCAATACCATCCCTACAGTCAAGCATGGTGGTGGCAGCATCATGCTATGGGGATGTTTTTCAGCAGCAGGAACTGGCAGACTAGTAAGGATAGAGGGAAAGATGAATGCAGCAATGTACAGAGACATCCTGGATGAAAACCTGCTCCAGAGTGCTCTTGACCTCAGACTAGGGCGACGGTTCATTTTTCAGCAGGACAACGACCCCAAGCACACAGCCAAGATCTCAAAGGAGTGGCTTCAGGACCACTCTGTGAATGTCCTGGAGTGGCCCAGACAGAGCCCAGACTTGAATCCCATTGAACATCTCTGGAGAGATCTGAAAATGGCTGTGCACAGACGTCTCCCATCCAACCTGATAGAGCTTGAGAGGTACTGCAAAGAAGAATGGGCAAAACTGCCTAAAGAGAGGTGTGCCAAGCTTGTGGCATCATATTCAAAAAGACTTGAGGCTGTAGAGGCTGCCAAAGGTAGTTCTACAAAGTATTAAGCAAAGGCTGTGAATACTTACGTAAATGTGATTTCTTTGTTTTTTAATTTTAATAAATTTTCAAAACTCTTAAGAAAACCTTTTTTCACGTGGTCATAATGAGGCATTATGTGTAGAATTTTGAGGACAGAGATTAATTTAATACAATTTTAAATAAGGCTGTAACGTAATAAAACGTAGAAAAAGTGAAACGCTGTGAATACTTTCCCGATGCACTGTAGGTTGCAGTTATAAAACTATGGGTGTAAAATTCAAAACAGTTATTAAAAGATACCCATAACTGAATTACTTTTAATAAAACCAGCTGTAGGCCTATTTGTTGTCTCGGTTTCGTGATTCAGAAGGATTTCCTTCTAAATATAAGTAATGTTGAGCTGTAAAATAATTAATAAATGAGCTAGAATGGTCTTTCATTGTTACCTTTTAATTGTTTCCATCTTGATTTGAATTATTTTTAATAGGCTGACATTTTCCATATCTGGCAAGTAATACATCTTAGGCACTCGCCCGACTAAAAAAAAAAAGATTGATGTCAAGCCCTGCCTTTAAGGTCATGAAGTCTACTAATGTCTACCTTGAAAGCCATGTGCTCCAAGAAGAAGCCTGCTCCATTGTTCTTCTCGCTCTCATAGCGACTGCCAGCATTGATCCACAGTCCGACCTACGATAGGGAAAACATATGAGTTGATCTACAACAACACATGCTGTACCAAGACAATAAAGTGCTAAAGCCACCTTGGACATGAATTGAGTGTTTCTTAAAATCAGACAAATGATTATTGATTATTGATTGATTATTCTAGGTAAAGATGTTCTCTTACTTTAGCTGACAGTTTCCTCTGTACTGCAGTTTTCCTCAGAGCTTCTGTTTTCTTTCGCGTGTGACATGTTTTTAAAAAAACAGCCGACTGGGCCGGGAAACTTTAAAGTAAAGCTCCCACACACCTGGGACACCATTCTCTGCCGGCAGCACCAGGGCGAGGAACGACACAACCGGATCAGAGAACTTTACTTTGAATTTTCCCGGCTTGGTCAGCTGTTTTTCAAAAACACGTCATACCCAGAAAAACAGAAGCTCTGAGGAACATTGTAGTACAGCCGAAACTGACAGCTTAGCTAAGGTAAGAGAACATCATTACCAAAACGAATAAATTTGTCTGATTATAAGAAACACTCAATTCAGTATGGATAAAGAAGACATTAGGAACACAATCAAACATCTGACATGGCTGTCAAATAGACCCTATTACTGTGTTCTTACAGTGCATGTGGCATGTCCAGTCTCCTCAGATGCAACCCTCAAACCATTGTCCAGGGTAGTGAGGCGAGTTTCAGGGGCTCCGACAAGGCTCTGGGCATAGCTGACGGAGGCCTGTCCACGCCTCAGAGACAGCAGGATGGGCTGGAGAATCAGAAACACCAAGAAGCAACACATTTTACATGACAGCACACAAAGGTTATGAGGCATGTGCTCTCTGATTTCTCACTGAGACCAGGGTGAAGGAGCAAAAACAAAATGAATGAAGTGATCATACAACAAGAAGCTGATGAGGTCCACTTTCTAGGTTTTGGTCAAATTGTACTGAATGTCTTTAACTGACTCTTGTTGATTCATTCACATTTAAGCAAGAGTTTAAATGTGTTGCATAGGACAACATCTAACCTTAAGGCTGGCAGTTGACATTGACACCACTGCCACCTTCTGCTATCTGCCAATGACTAAAATAGATGCATATAGATATATATAATAGCAGTAAAATTCAGTACATTTAAATTATCTGATTTAACTTTCTGTGAATTTCATTTGACCTGTGTTCTTACATCCACCTCATAGATATTTGACTAAGTGTTTATTACTTACTGTTTTTTTTTTTACTTTCTGTATTTATTTATCTAGAGTTTATTGGTAATCTTATACTGTATTTTTTTATACTTCCCTTGTGTTTTTAAAGGCTCTTGGAAACTCATTTTCCTTGCGGGAGTCATCCCAAAGGATCAAAAAAGAGAAGTCTAAGCCTAAGATGTGATATAGCACTACACTGTAAGGTAATGTCATGTAACTATGTAACCATTCAGAAGGTATTTTCAATATTAAGGGTGATTATGTCAGAGAACAATCTTGGGCGATAATGATTCTTTAATACACATTTATCCAAGAACAGGTTGAGCAATGACACTGCAAATCAATCCTATAGTTGAAGTCAGGTTATGGTTTGCATCTATTTTAAGATATTTTTTGCATCTTTTTAGACATTTTTGCATCCTTTGTGGTGGTTGCAAATCTGTATCTTTATACGTCAAGTGGACTATTGCTGGGGCGAGCTCATAGTCTTATAGCACTGAAACTAAAGTCGTTTTTGTTCCTTTTTCAGAAAAAAACCCCCAATATTGATACAAAATCTGGCAACCCAGCTAGAGCTAAAATTACTGTTAACTTAGTTACGCAACCCGGTTTCACATACAGTCTAAAACCATCGTCAGTACGCAATCTTCGCCGCAGTATAATAGTACTTTTCCAACATTCAAACATTAAGACGATCTCAAAGGTACATGACTGTCACTGTCATCAGCCATATTTCCAAAGTCACCATGCTAACAGCGATGTTAGCCGGGGAGCTAATCTGCGGTGTGAGGACAGATGAGGACAAATGACAAACGTTACAGCTGCTGACCGTGTGAAAGACCGAAACGACCGTCAGCTGATCTGAATAAAGCGTATACAAAGTGGGAAGTGGTCGCTACAAGACGTGCTGCTTCATTTGAGAGTTGACCTTGCATTCACTGTTAGCTAACTAATGCTAACCGTTGAGCTAACCCGTTAAATGAGCAGCCCACTGTCAGCTTCACAGCACCGCAGGAAATGTACCGATACTCCGCTTAGACACTTCAATACAAGACTGTTAAGTTATACTTACACTGCGGGCTTTGGCGAGGGCTCGACCCACGGTGCTCCCGATTCTGCACACGGACGCCGCCATTTCTCAGACTACGAGGGAAGGGGTGTCTGCTGGTCTGCTGTTGTCGTGTATCCTCCTCCTCCTCCGCCTCTTCTTCTTGTTCTATAGCTAGGCAGAGTTGACGCAGCTATGGCGTATTGCTGCCCCTGCTGTTTGTTATTAAGAACTACATCACATTTATTTGTTTTATTTTAACCCAAGAATCCAGGTTTAGAAGTGTGTGCATATTAGAAAGTTTCCCCATTGGCGCCAATGAGAGTGTGTTGAATTCATGGGATAGCGCAGCAGAAGCGCTGAGGAAACGCACCTTTAGGGTCTTCTCCCTCTTGTACACCCCCCCGCCCCCCCTGTTGCGTATGTGTTGGGAGGTCATTCAGAGAGCAAATAAATACAGCTATTAATACATGTGTCTAACTGGATAATTTGGACGCAACCTAATTTCAAATTTGTGTCACAGACGGGCACTCCCAAAACACATGAACATGAAGAAAAGTGCCAAGGGTCTTCAATGAGCAAAGTGATCATTAATAATTTTCATGTGATTAAGTTTAACAGGGGTAAGGTATATTCTGTGCAGGAAATGATTGAATTGAAATGAATTCGAACAGCCAACGACTTTCACTCCAACGACTGTCGTTGGCACTTGGAGAACAAAGGGTTCCAGTGACATCATCGGCTTGTGCACACCCTCACTAGAGGTTAAATACCTTGAACTCCACACCGAACCTTTGGACCAGTCCCAGCCTGGTCAGATGTATAAGAGCGTAATCACACTGTCCTCCCGGACCGAGACCCGGACTTTAGGGTACTTGTCCCCCCTCCCTCTCACCCCCCCGCGCCCCAGCGCCGTTTGTACTCACACTGCCAGGGCCGGCCAATGCTTCTTGCTGTCCATACGCCATCACGCCGTAACACGTCACACGCATTTATCGCGTGTGTGTGGCTTTGTTTACAAATCTTTCCATAGACCTCAGAGTTTTTGTGCCTCTTGTCGACTGTTTTTGAATATTTTCATCCGACCAAATCTGCAGTAAACACTCCACCTCCGCACCACACCAACGTGAACCTTTCACCGCCATTGTTGTTGTTGTTAAATATCCGCGCATGGTCCGTCCTTCTATTTACATGTCAGAACAGGCGGACATAACGCTACTGCCGTAGGGCTCGTGCTCGTGCTCGTACACGTGCGCACGCTCGTGCTCGTACATGTGCAAACGGCTCCACTAAAGCCCACCTCTTTCAAGCGGGCCGTGGACGGTCCGCTGGCCGCAGTTGAGCGCGGAGCGGGTCCACTCACACTGCTTAAAGGTACTAGGCTTTAGCTGAAAAAACGGTTTTGGCCACGGCCAAAAGGACATTTATTTGTTTTATTTTAACCCAAGATTCCAGGTTTAGAAGTGTGAATTAAGTGATGAGGCCTCGTCTTCCTATTAGTAGAGATAACAGGGGGATGGAATGAATCACCTGCTAGGCATTGCTGCCGGTCACACCTCCTCCAGTGCACACGGGTCAGCTGCAGGCTTTCCACTGGATAGATGGTGATCTTCCAGCCAGCCATCCGGCACTCAGAAGCCAACTCTGAGTACTTGGCCTTTTTTCATTCGCAGGCGGCCTCGATCCCATCCTCGGCTGGTACCGTGACCTCAATGAGGAGCAGGGATTTTGCCTTAGAGGACCACGCCACTATGCCTGGGCGGAGCGATGTAGCAAAGATCTCGACAGGGAAGCGAAGCCCCCCGTTGAGGACAACTCTCATGTTCCAATCCTGGTTAGGGGAGAACGGCCTAGGTGTTTCTTTTGGCTTGGCGTCTCTTCTCCGCCCACCTTCCGTGACGAAGATAACAAAGCTGTGGTTCTCTGCAGGTGGAACCCCTCTGCTGCCCTGTCGATGGCCCTCCAACACCTCTGCTAACATCCTCAGGACCTGGTCATGGTGCCATGTGTAGCGTCCCTGGGAGAGCGTGATCTTGCAGCCTGAGAGGATGTGCTGGAGGTTTACCTTAGGGGTGTTGTAGAGTGTGAAGCATTCCTCGCTCCAAAACCACTGGTGAACGAGCGTCTATGTTGCACGAATAAGGAAGCTGAGCCTTGCCTGCGGGATCTTCCAAAGGTCTGTCCAACTGGTGTTTCGGTTGATGACTCCTTCCCAGGTTGTCCAGCTTCCTTGTTGGCCCTGTGACATAGTCTTGATCTTATAGTGCTCTTCCTCAAACCTTGTCACCTCCACCCCACCAGGTCCTTCCTCTCTATGAGGTTGGCCTTGGACCAGAACTTTGGTGCTTCTCACTCTCTTAACTCGAGAGCGAGCCTGGTCTTTTCCTGCTTGTAGCCCAAACTGTTGGATTGGAGTTTTAGTTACAGGGTGTTCCTTCCGAACAGGCCCGTTTCAGAGAGGCATAGTGGCAGCCCCAACCACTTTCTGATGAATGAGTTGGCCTTTCCATCCATCTTACTTGTGGTGGATGAGGGGATTTCACTTATATTGAGCGGCCACATCACTCTTCTGTAGGGTATGAAATAGTAGCACCAGACACTGTACTTACCTGGGATTTGTTTGATCTTTGCCAGGCCTTCTGAGAGCTGGTTCAACACAGTTCTCCCCATCCGTTTGTCCAAAAGTTCTGCCGTGTTCTGCCTCCCAAGGCTTTTTATGGGTTGCTCAGAAAGGAGTGGAATTTTCTCTTCCCCTACGGTGAAGGTGGTGCTGTCGGTTCTGACTCCTCTTCTGAAAGACAGGCTCCATGATTTTGAGGGCTTGATCCTCATTCAAGCCCATAACATTAGCTTGTCCATCCTTTTCAGCAGTCTTGATGTACATGTTGCGGTCTGAAGGAGGCTTGTGACGTCATCCATGTACGTCCTCAGTGAGGGTAGTCCCTTCCCAGCTGGGAGCCTGATCCCTCCAATTATTTGTCTTGCACCGATGAGGATCACCTCAAATGCTGCCACAAACAAGATGGGAGAGATGGCACAGCCCATAGCGATGCCCACCTTAAATTGTTCCCATCCGGTGGTGAAATCTTGGAGAGCAAAGCACATCTGCAGGCCGTTGAAGTAGGATGCAACCATGGTCTTGATGCAGGAGGGCATGTGAAAGAACTCTATGGCATAGTTTATCAGCTGGTGTGGGACTGATCCATATGCATTTGCTAGATCGAGCAAGACGACATGGAGGTATGTCTTCTCCTATTTTGCCTTCTGGATCTGGTCACAGATCATTGGGGAGTGTTTGACACACCCTAGGAAGCCTGGGACTCCTGATTTCTAGCATGGGGTCTAGCATGGTGTCTAGCATGGTGTTTTCAAGCAAGTAGGTGGTCAATCTCTTCCACATGCAGCAGGTTGATGTTCCTGAACTGGATGATGTCTTTGGAGTTTAATTCCTAGGGAGTGAAGACCGCCTTTTGGATGGAATGCATTGCTTTTTCCAGGCAGCTCTCATGAGGTACCAAAGCAACTCTAGCACTTTAGGGCAGTTCTTATATAGCTTGTAGGGGACTCCATTGGGGTCTGGTGCTGATGACAACCTTGCATTCCTAACGACCTGCCTAACTTCCCGGAGCTTCGGGGGCATGATGTTGAACTCAGTAACTAGAGGTGCAGGTAGGGGCACATACCCCGGTGTTCCTAATGGAACATTATTTGCTGGATCACTGTACTGCTCTCTGACGTGATGTTCCAATTGCTCCCTGGTGGTTTCGAGCCTACCACTCTTCTTCCCCTCCAGCAGCTGTCTGGCATGCTCAATGGGGTCTTTAAAGAAGATGGCTTGTTCTTTTTGTTTCCGCTTGCTAGACTTGCGGATACGGTCAGCTCTGCGGAGCCTGGATAGTCTTTGTCTGACCTCCTCCCCCCCTTTCTCTTCCTCTGCTGCCTTCCTCTAATTCTCACGGAGTTGCCGGCGCCATCGCACTAGATGGTTTATCCTTTTTCCCTCCTTCCCTTCTCTCTTTGTGTGGTCTTCTGGTCGGAGGTCTCCTCGCCAAACCTGCCCTTGCAGAGCTGGCACAGGATGTCCCCAACCAGATTGAGCTTGGTTTCCACACCTCCTCCCAACGTTTCCTCCAGTTTCCAGGCTTTTTGTCCCTCTTGTCTCACCTGCCAGGGCAGTGCAAGGTGGCTATTGGCCCTTCTGCCCACACCTTCGCTTCCCCTGGTGGATTTGCAACCCCCTGAATGTGGTCACTCTTTCCTGGCTGTCCTCCAGTCTTCCCTGGACTCCAACTGCTCTGGTCACAGTAGTCACAGTTACCAGAACTTCAGTAGAGATAACAGGTAGATGGAATCACCTGCTAGGCATTTATGCCGGTTGCACCTCCTCCGGTGCCCATGGGTCAGCTACAGGATCATCAGCCAGGAACCACCAATCACCAACGTTTCACTCCTTTAATCCTTGAACGCCTCATGGTGGCGGAGCAGTGACAGGGACGTCTCCCTGCCACCCCCTGCAGCTGATAGGTGTTCCCCCCTGTGGCTGTTGTTGGGCTTACTTGTTTGTTCCCCAGACCTTGTCCTTCCTCCTTAACCAGAGCTAAAAGCTTCCTTTCTCAGCCTCCTCTGCCAGCTCCTTGGTTACCTTCTTCAGGCTCCCTACTGTCACTCCTGTGTCCCTCAGAAGGCGTGTGGTTGACTTCCCCACATAGCCTTGGCATCCAACTTCCACTGGAAAGATGGTGGTCTAGACTAATAACCAAGTCCAGTGGCTTTTGACTTAGACTTCTGTGGGGATAACTTGGACCTGGAGAAATGAGAATATTCATCTGTTGATGTTCAGGGGTGCGGGATGACTCATGAATTGTGGACCAGGCAACAACCCAATCAAAATCCTGTCTATTACCTTATATTTGAGTTTCAAGTTTTCCATAGTGGTCAAACATGATTTAAAATCTGAATCTTTTAATATATAAAAGCAGTATAGTTTGTAATCCCATCATGTCCTACCATCATCTTCGACACTAACAACTCTGCCCTGACTGCTATTCTTCTAAAGAGAATAATCTGTGTCCCTATAGGCTTAAATTATGGAATAATGTCATTTGAGCGCAAGCTTTTCTCAAAGGAAATTCTTGTATTCCTTGCCTCATAAACATTGCCCTGATAGTCTCTCCCTGTGTATTTTTTAACACATGTTCTTTGGATTATCCACAATAACAGGGGTACGGCCAGGTTAAATCACATTATTGAAAGAAAAACAAAAAGTACAAGTGAAAAACAAGACATGGCAATTTATTCAATTCTGACTTTATTTTGAGGTAGGCCATGAAACCCTGCAAAAAGCTAAAACTGAGGGAGTGCATGGATGATTTGATCAACAATCCTTCTTTGAAAATGTTTTAGGGACTTTAGGTGCTGGTGGCTGCTTGTCTGGACTGTTCAGGAATGTTAATCTCCAAAGACAAAGAAAGACCTTGGTGCTTCTCTACGGTACAAGGTTTGACCTTCTCCGAGCAGACTTTTGATACCTCTCGTCTTCTCTTCCACAAAAGTACAGAGGGAGACTGGACACTAATGGGCAGGTGGACAGATTTCACAGTCATCGGCAGGTGAAGTGTGAAGGTTTCATTAGGGACGGGCAAAGGCGGCTCAAGAGGTAAAATAGGAGGTGGTGGAACCCCACTGATGTCTTTGAGTTGAATTTCTGCACTCTTCAACGACATCTTAGGCAGAGGTTTTATTTTTTCTGCTGCAGGTTCTTTCTCCTTGACGAGGCCACAGTGTTTTGGTGCTGAATGGCTGGAGGACCGTAGTGGAGGTAGTGGACGGGGCCCTCTGATCTTGAAGCCCTCCACAAGTAGGTTGATTCCAACATACTGTGGCACATCTACTGCTGCCTAGAGACCAAAGTGACATCTAAAGTAATACTATCACCCTTACAATGTGGTCCAATTGAATATACACTACAGTATAACCTAAAGAGAAAGGATAACTCTTCCTTACCTGCCTATAAATGAGCTGAAAGTCTCCAGTGTTTGCAGTGCGGTTTGCTCGCCGATCCAAGACAACTCGTAATGTGTCTTCCTGAACAGCACTGCAGAGGCGGGCTGTCACAGGGGTGGAAGGAGCCATAGTGGGACTGGCATTTAGTTCTATCAGCCATGGACGCAGGTCATGGCCTAAGAAACACAGAAGTGGGGATGATCTGTTCTGTTTTCATAGTAAAGGTACATTATATACATTTTTTTTTGGTCCCTAACTATGGCAAATTTGTAACAAGAGAGGTGTTTTCACAATTCTCTCCTGAAGGAGGAGATTTAAATGTATTTGGGCAGCTTCAGTTGTTGTGTCACAAGTAAATAAACCAATCACTGCTCCGGGCTTTGAGGTTTTTTTTATTCTTAACTTCTATTTTTCTTTGTTTGTTCTGTTTGTTCACCCAAACTTCTTTGGAACTCTGTCCTCTCTACGATGAGGTTACTTTATCTATTTTTTTGTTTTTAACAATACTGATTTCACTCCAGAGAACAGCTGATTGCGCTTATACCGGCCGGCCTAGCGGCCAGACCAGCAGAGATTCCACCTGAACTCTGGAGAAAAACACACAGGGGACGCAGAGGTGGGAAGCAACGTTGGGGCTATAGAGGAGGGTCAAGATGGGACGGGCTTATGGAGTAGAGAATATTTAAGCCGTGTCTCCTCTCTGTTGTTATGGGAAATGTGAGGCCTCTGTACAACAAAATGGATGAACTAACGGCACTAACACAGAGCCACCCAGAGTACCGTGAGTGCAGTCTGATGTGTTTCACGGAGACATGGCTGCACAGGCACATTACGGACAAGAACATCTCTGTGGATGGCTTCCACACCATTCGGGATTGCACGAGAGCACTAGGCAGAAAGGACCGTGGGGACCAGGCCAACAAACTGATACTAATTTTGAATAGGTTTGATACTGTGGCCCATCCCCCACAAGACTCTGCCGCTGCCGGCCCCTCAACTAATGCCACTTTACCTCCCCCTACTCCTCCCCCTTACAGACCCGTGTGTGTCTGACAGGGTGGGCAGCAACACTGGGGCCCCACAGGGGACTGTCCTATCTCCCTTTAACTGCCACCTTCAAAAGTTTTCTGATGACTCAGCAATAATTGACTGCATCGGAAAGGGGGATGAAAGTGAATACAGGACTGTTGTGGGCATCTTGGGCACTTGGAGTGAGCTGAATCATCTGCAGCTCAACGTGACTGAAACAAAGGGGCTCATAGTGGATCTGAGGTCCTATAACATCTGCCGGACGATGCTGAGGATGGTTTATGAGTCTGTTGTGGCCAGTGCGATCTTCTTAGCTGTCACATGTTGGGGCTGTGGGCCCAAGGTTGCAGAAACCAACAGACTGAACAAACTGATCAGGAGGGCCGGTGATGTCGTTGGGGAGGAGCTGGACACCCTGACGACCATGGCAGAGAGGATGCTGTCCAGGCTCCGGTCTATCCTGGACAATGTCTCCCACCCTCTCTTCAACTCACTGGCCCAGCAGAGGAGCGCCTCCAGATGCACCGCAGAGTGCAACAGTGAATCTTTCCTGCCTGTGGTAATTAAATTATATAATGCATCCCTTGGAGAGTCTGTCACCTCCTCTCTGTGATTTAAACTCAACTATAGACAATCTGTTCTATTGCACATTAGTCTGGTATTTTTGAGCTTGTATATATTTCTTAAAAGTTTTTTCTTATATGTGTTTTCATCTGTATAATGCCTGGAAAAAGCAATGCATTCCATCCGAATGGCAAAGAGCTGTAGCTGTCTTCATTCCCAAGTAAGCGAACTCCAAAGACATCAGCCAGTTCAGGAACATCGCCCTACTGAATGTGGAAGGAAAAATCTTCCCAAAAGGATGATCACCTACCTACTCAAAAATGGTTACAAAGAACCAACTGCCAGAAAGCAGGAGTCCCAGGCTTCGCAGGGTTTGTCGAGCATACCACAATGATCTGGAATCAGATCTAGGAGGCAAAAAAGGAGAAGACAGACCTCCATGTCGTCTGGCTCGATCTAGCAAATGCATATGGATCAGTCCCACACCAGCTGATAAACTATGCCATAGAGTTCTTTCACATGCCCTCCTGCATCAAGACCATGGTTGCATCCTACTTCAACGACCTGCAGATGTGCTTTGCTCTCCAAGATTTCACCACCGGATGGGAACAGTTGGAGGTAGGCATCGCTATGGGCTGTACCATCTCTCCCACCTTGTTTGTGGCAGAATTTGAGGTGATCCTCATTGGTGCAAGACAAATGATCAGTGGGATCAGGCTCCCAGCTGGGCAGAGACTACCCTCACTGAGGATGTACATGGACGACGTCACAAGCCTCCTTCAGACTGTAGCATGTACATCAAGACTGCTAACAAGGATGAACAAGCTGATGTTGTGGGCTCGATTGAGGATCATCATCCTCGACAGCACCACCTTCACCATAGGGGGAGAGAAAATTTCACTCCTTTCTGAACAACCCTTAAAAAGCCTTGGGAGGCAGTACACGGCAGAACTTTCAGACAAACAGATGGGGAGAACCGTGTTGAACCAGCTCTCAGAAGGCCTGGCAGAGATCGACCAAAGCCAACTCCAAGGTAAGTACAAGGTCTGGTGCTACCAGTTCATACTCTACAGAAGAGTGACATGGCCGCTGAAAATGAGTGAAATCTCCTCATCCACCACAAGTAAGATGGATGGAAAGGCCAACTCATTCATCAGAAAGTGGTTGGGGCTGCCACTATGCCTCTCTGAAACGAGCCTGTTTGGAAGGAACACCCTCCGACTTCCGCTCCTTTGGGCTACAAGCAGGAAAAGACCAAGCTCGTTCTCGAGTTAAGATAGTCCACTGACCAGGCTGTAAGGAATACAAACATCAAGATTCCGACAGGCCGGAAGTAAAATGCCCAAACTGAGGTCGACAGAGCCATCAGTCGTCTGCAACATCAAGAGATTGCCGGCAGAGTCCAGGCAGGAAAGGCAAGCCAAGGGTGGGGAGAAGCACCACGGTTCTGGTCAAAGGCCGACCGCAAAGAGAGGAAGGAGATGGTGGCGCTATAAGGTCAAGGCTGTGTAACAGGGCCGACAAGGAAGCTGGACAACCTGGGAAGGAGTCATCAACTGAAACATCAGTTGGACAGACCTTTGGGAGATCCCGCAGGCAACAATCAGCTTCCTTATTCGTGCAACATATGAAACGCTTCCCTGCACCCGGAACCTTCACCACTAGTTTGGGAGCGAGGAATGCTGCACACTCTGCAACACCCCTAATGCAGACCTCCAGCTCATCCTGTCACGCTCTCCCAGGGACGCTACAGGTGGGGCCATGACCAGGTCCTGAGGAAGCTAGCAGAGGTGTTGGAGGGCCATCGACAGGGCAGCAGAGGGGTTCCACCTGCAGAGAACCACAGCTTCATTATCTTCGTCACGGAGGGTGGTCGGAGAAGAGACGCCAAGCCAAAAGAAACACCTAGGCTGTTCTCCCCTAACCAGGATTGGAACATGAGAGTTGTCCTCATCGGGCAGCTTCGCTTCCCTGTTGATATCACTGCTACATTGCTCCGCCTGGACATAGTGGCGTAAGGCATAATCCCTAAGGCATAATCCCTGCTCCTCATTGAGCTAATGGTACCAGCGGAGGACGGGATCGAGGCTGCATTCAAACGAAAAAAGGCCAAGTACCCAGAGTTGGCTGCTGAGTGCCGGATGGCTGGCTGAAAGACCACCATCTACCCAGTGAAAGTTGGATGTCGAGGCTATGTGGGGCAGTCAACCACACGCCTTCTGAGGGACGCAGGAGTGACAGGAGAGAGCCTCAAGAAGGCAACCAAGGAGCTGGCAGAGGAGGCTGATAAAGGAAGCATTTGGCTCTAGTTAAGGAGGAAGGAAAAGCGCTGGGGAACGAACAAAAGTGCTGGGGAACGAACAACTACAACGCAGGGAGATGTCTCTGTCACTGCTCTGCCTCCAGGAGACGTTCAAGGGTTAAAGGAGCAAAACGTTGGTGATTGGTGGTTCCTGGCTGATGGCCCTGCAGCTGAAACGTGGGCACCGGAGGAGGTTTGACCGGCAGCAATGCCTAGGAGGTGATTCCATCTACCTGTTATCTCTACTGAAGTTCTGGTAACCTAGTGACTACTGTGAACAGAGCAGTTGGGAGTCCAGGGAAGACTGGAGGACAGTCAGGAAAGACCGGATGATGGCAGGGAAAGACAGCACCAGGAGTGGGCGGCTGGTTACCCAACCCACTAGTACCTCAGAGGAGGGACACCCAACCATAACTACAAAGAATCCTAAGAGAATACAACCCGCAGGCGCTCCGAGAGGCGGAGTGAAAGATGGGCCTAATAGGACAGACAACACGGCAATGACAGCAACGGAAACAGACAATGAGACGAACACCAGAACTCCAGGAAAAAAGGAGAAGACCCTCCGGAAGTGTGTATGCGGATGGGAGAAAGTGATGACATTCAGGGGGTTATGAATCCACCAGGGGAAGTGAAAGTGTGGGCAGAAGGGCCAAAAGCAACCTTGCACTGCCTTGGCAGGTGAGACAAGAGGGACCAAAAACCAGGTCGCAAACCACAGAGCGGATGGACCCAATGTTGCAGAAGGCAAAGACGGCACAGAGGAAGAGGGCCCACTGGTGGAGGATGACCCCCCATGTGAGCTCCTTGACTCAGTCGCCACCATCTCACACAGAACAGAGCCAAAAGCAGAAACCAAGAATGCAACGAGAAAGAGCAAACTTAAATGGCCAAATTCAAGTGAGGCAGGAGCATGGCGTATGCTAGACACAGATCTGGTCAAGAAACTGGGGGAAACATTGAGAGGAGGTGTGGAAACCAAGCTCAATCAGGTTGGGGACATCCTGTACCAGGCCTGCAAGAACAGGTTTGGCGAGGAGACCTCCAACCAAAAGACCACACAAAGAGAGAAGAGAAGGAGAGAAAAGGAGATTGACCCTCTAGTGCGAAGGTGCCAGCAACTCCATAAGAACTGGAGGAAGGCAGCACAGGAAGAGAAAGAGGGACTGAAAACCCTCTTGGAGGAGGTCCAGAGACTGAAGACTGTCCAGGCTCCGCAGAGCTGACCGTATCCGCAAGCGTAGCAGACAGAAACAAAAAAAACGAGCCAGCTTCTTCAAAGACCCCTTTAAGCATGCAGCTGCTGGAGCAGAGTGGGAAGCTTGAAACCACCAGGGAGCAACTGGAACATCACGTCAGAGAGCAGTACAGTGATCCAGCAAAGAACGCCCCATTAGGAACACTGGGGTACGTGCCCCGGCCTGCACCTCCAGTTATTGAGTTCAACATCATGCCCCTGAAGCTCAGTGAAGTTAGGCAGATCGTGTGGAATGCAAGGTCGTCATCAGCACCAGGCCCCAATGGAGTCCCCTACAAGCTATATAAGAACTGCCCTAAGGTGCTAGAGCTGATATGGTACCTCATGAGAACGGCCTGCAAAAAGCAACGCATTCCATCCTAATGGCAAAGAGCTGTAGCGGTCTTCACTCCCAAGGAAGCGAACTCCAGAGATATCAGCCAGTTCAGGAACATCACCCTGCTGAATGTGGAAGGAAAAATCTTTTTCTCCATGCTGGCCAAAAGGATGATCACCTACTTGCTCGAAAATGGTTACAAAGACACCAACTGCCAGAGAGCAGGAGTCCCAGGCTTCCCAGGGTTTGTCAAGCATACCACAATGATCTGGAATCAGATCCAGAGGCAAAAAAGGAGTCGAAAGACCTCCATGTCGCCTGGCTCGATCTAGCAAATGCATATGGATCAGTCCCACACCAGCTGATAAACTATGCCATAGAGTTCTTTCACATGCCCTCCTGCATCAAGACCATGGTTGCATCCTACTTCAACGACCTGCAGATGGGCTTTGCTTCCCAAGATTTCACCACCGGATGGCAACAGTTGGAGGTAGGCCTCGCTATGGGCTGTGCCATCTCTCCCATCTTGTTTGTGTTTGTGGAGAGATCAGGCTCCCAACTGGGAAGGGACTACCCCCACTGAGGACGTACATGTAGGATGTCACAAGCCTCCTTCAGACGGCAGCATGTACATCAAGAATGCTGAAAGGGATGCACGAGCTGATGTCCTGGTCTTTAATGAGGATCAAGCCCTCAAAATCACGGAGCCTGTCTCTCAGAAAAGGAGTCAGAACTGATAGGACCACCATCACCATAGGGGGAGAGAAAATTCCACTCCTTTCCGAGTAATCCATAAAAAGCCTTGGGAGGCAGTACACTGCAGAACTTTTGGACAAATGGATGGGGAGAACCGTGTTGAAAGAGCTCTCAGAAGGCCTGGCAAAGATTGACCACAGAAGCTCCCAGGCAATTACAAAGTCTGGTGCTACCAGTTCATACTCTACAGAAGAGTGATGTTGCCGCTGAAAATGAGTGAAATGCCCTTATCCACCACAAGCAAGATGGATAGAAAGGCCAACTCATTGATCAGAAAGTGGTTGGGGCTGCCACTATGCCTCTCTGAAACGGGCCTGTTCAGAAGGAACACCCCCTAACTTCCGCTCCAATCCATCAGTTTTGGCTACAAGTAGGAAAAGACCAGGCTCGTTCTCGAGTTAAGAGTGCCACCGACCAGCACACTTCTCTTTCATTTCAGGCCTGCGCATTAACCTTGGGTAGAAGCTAGCCTAAGTGCAAGCAGTGGAGGGTGGGCAAGGTCAGGTGCAGAATTTCTCAATGAGGGAGAAAGAGTAAATGTGCTTCCAGCCCCTTCTCTTAGTTTTTTTGCCTGCTTTCCCCAAGTCTTTTCAGCGGGTGAATTTTAAAATTTGTTGTGCTGCCACTTGACATTAAAGCTTTTCTACAGACCTTACAAATGTTTTCCTTCCTTGTTATAGCATCCAAATTTCTTCCAAATTTTACATTTTAGATTTGATGGTACACTGTAAAACGTGTTGGCATTTCACACAAGCAACCATAGCAACGACCAACGCTACTCTAAAGTTAAAGTCAATACTTTTTACAAGACGGGAATGGAGAGTTGGGACACTGTGCAGAAGCAGCAAGGCTTCAGTCAACCGGTTCATAACTTCATAATCGGGCCATCGACCAGTTCATGGTACATTTTGACTGGATCACGGGTCTGCATATCGATGTAGTTGCATCTTTAACATTAAAATCGGTTTCCAACTGGCATCAGTGAATCTTTATACTTCTAGCAGTAAGTGCTGCTACAATCATTCCCTGGCTTCCATGGTGATAAAAAGACACCGAGAGCACAGATGTGGAAGACGCAGAAATGTTAATCAATCAGATGGTGAATAAAGGTATATTCAAACAGACATTTACATTTAATGTATTAAGTTGATGCATGTTCAAGCAGTATAACATATTCTGTAATGAAGCACAATTTACAGTGATCCCTTCCTACCTAACATGAAGTCAGCACCGTAGAGCTCAAATGTGTTTTTGCGTGACTCCATCAGATCCTGTGTTGTCTGTAATGCGTGGATCACAGCCTTCTTCATTCCGGGGACTACTACTGTCTGCCACTGAGCTTCCCAGCCCTGGCTGGACAGAAAAGTCCTGAACTGGTCATCCGACCACATGTTGTCTGCTGGGATACCACAATGGCGTTGTTGAGAGGGTCTCAAGTGCTTCTGGATGGAGTTATTGCACAGGTGGACAGAGCTAAGGATAGGGTGAAAAGGCCAAGATTGGAAAGAGAAATAAGAAAAAATGTGTGATGGGGAATGAAGAGGTGTATAATGAGACATGATTTGAGAGGGCATGTTTGGGAAAAATGACACAAGCCTCTCACTACTTGTACTCTCCAGTTTGCCTTCAAACTATCTTCTCTTTGGTTATGTTGACATTTACCATGTGATCAGACCCTTTCACACATAATCTGCAAACCTGATATCTAGAATATACACGGCAGAGCTGTAAGTGAGAATGCAAATGTCCATATCAGTTGGACCAGACTTAAAGCGCTGTTTACTCTGCCGGATCACTAAGGGCGCACTCACACTGTCCATCCGTACCGTGCCCAAACACGCTTCATGGCTAAAGTCTAGTTTGTTTGACCAGTGTGAGTTTAGCCGCGCCCAGGCACTGCCTGCTTGCCGGCCACGCCGGGGCACGGCACGCTTGCCGGATGCACAGCACGCTTGCCGGATGCACGGCACGCTTGCTGGATGCACATGTACCGGCACAAGCGTGCGCATGTGTACAAGCATGAGCGTGAGCACGAGCATTGACTGCGGTCCTGATGTCTATTTATATGCGTCTGTTCCCCGCAACCTATATTTTAAAAGATGCCGCTGAACAGTTTGTGGTGGTTCGATGCAGAAATGGAGTTTTTACTGCAAATTTGGCCAGATGAAATGTTTAAAAACTGTCAGACAAAACTAAATCTCCGAGGGGTGATGACGTATAAGCAAGAAACATTCGAGCCGCGGCCCAGATCAGAGAACGTGGGGGAAGAGGGAGGGGGGGACAATCACCCTAAAGCACTGGGCACGATACGAATGGACAGTGTGAGTGAAGAAGGGTGATTTACACAAAGATGGCAACTAAAATGCCTAACTTGAGAGATGATGAGATTGGGAAACTTCTGTTGGTATGAGCCAACACCAGAATTGTCACACAAGTTCGAGGAACAGTGAGAGCCTCTGCTGTTTATGCTCAAATAAGGAATCGGCTGTGTGACCGTGGTGTAATCTGCATCATGTGCTGCGTGCTGCACGCTCTACCCAGGCACCACCCCTCACCCAAACCAAATGTATTCCAGTATTTCCAGTATGTGAGAATGCGTCTGACAACGATAATCCATTGTTGTGTGCTAAGAAATGGAAAACCCAGACCTGGTTCAATGGCTCACGGCACATTTGTTAACAGGTTTAAAAAACAACAACACAAAAATCTGATTATGAATTTCAAAATAAAGGCGTGTAAGTAATCTGACATGCATCTTTTTTTATATATAATTCTACAAGATTATGAGAAATGGACCATAAGAAAGTAATGAGGGTAAGAAGGTTAAGTGTTTATAGGTAGTATGTACAGGTTGTTCTTTTTTTTGGTTGGTTTGTTTTCTCATTTGTTGCTCATAATTCATGCCACTTTGGTGGCTGTAGAAGCACCCTTGTACACACTGTAAGTGAGCAGGTGTTTAAGAGGCAGTTTTTTGTTGGTTTTGGAGTTGATTTGAATGTTGCTTAAGGCTGCTTAAAGACAGTAAATACACACGGATATAAATATACACAGCTATTTTCATTCCACACACCAAAACTAAATCAGATCCATCGCTATTTGTCTTGCTCTCACTTTCCCTCTAAATTTAAAATTCAACTGGTTTCACATCTTCGTCTGCCCTTCAGTCTTTCTTTCTTACCTGTCCAGTGTATCTAGCGAGTAAGGCTGCGTAGAGAAGCGCAAGTAGCACTTTTTATAGAACCACACAGTCAGAGGGTTCCAGTCGGTGACCAGGAACCACTGGCGTACGTCAAATTTGGTGCCATGAACCAGCAAAGGGCGTTCCAGGTACTTCTGCACCACCCACTTGCTCTGCTTTATTAGGGTTGGATCACCGTCCACCAGCCTGAGGATCTGATCCAGACGCCTGGCACATTTGATACCTAGAAGGCAGGATTGGCAGGTCAGCCAGGATTTTGCCAGATATTATGTGAACCGTTTGATAGTATCCGACTCCTCACCTCTGCCCCTGGACTTGGCTCCAGGTTTGATGATCCAGATGTTGTGTATGCCATCTATGTCCAGCTGCGGACTGACTTCTGCCAGCCTCTGTAGCATGGCTTTGCAGCAGGTCACAAAATGATCACTATTCTCGATCTCAGCTCCTCCACTGAGCGATGAAACACAGAGAGGGAGGGACTGTAGTGAGATATGCTCTTTGGTTTGCCAGTTTCCTTTTATTACAAACACAGGAAGCCTACTCACTGAACAACAAGGTAGTAACTGTTAATAAAGTCTGCCCACTCCTCCTTTGTAAGTGTTTGTGATGACTCATAGTTTATG
Source organism: Echiichthys vipera (assembly GCF_963691815.1). Lineage (NCBI taxonomy): Eukaryota > Metazoa > Chordata > Actinopteri > Perciformes > Trachinidae > Echiichthys > Echiichthys vipera. The sequence goes on along the minus strand of NC_139825.1, from coordinate 38,217,473 downwards.
TCTATGTCACGGTGCTCCAGACTCTCCAGAAACTCCTGGCATACTTTGAGCGCGCTGTTAATCATGTGGGAAAGGACCACTGGTCTAGACCGCCGTTTGCTTCGTTTCCTCACAGCCTGAATGTTGTGGCTTGTTCCATCTCTCTGAACACCCTGCTCCCTCTCCACAATGTACTTCAGAAAACTGGTGCAGGCTGTCCTCCTGAAGTCCTCTACACAAAGAACAGAGACAGAGAGGCAAGTATTCTGAGCCTGTTCTATGAGATATCATGCTCATTTTCAGGTTCACACTTGTATTTTGGGTTTCTACTAGAGCATGCTTTAATGTTCAACATTACATTACAAACACTCATACTGTCTGAATAAACTTCTATTCACCCTCTGTGTTAGCGTCTGTCCCCCCCCCCCCGAAAAAGCCTAGTCTTCTCTTATTGGTCAGTGTTTCTGGGTCTCTCATTGTCTCTGCACCGTCACTGCAGCCGGGAAATGACTGTAGTAGCACTGTAACGGCACTGTAGTGGCACGTTCTACCTGTAGCCTATAGACTATATTTGTGACATCACAACTTTACAGAACTGTGATAAACTGCCGTCCTGCCCAGGGTGTACCCCGCCTCACGCCCGATGTCAGCTGGGATCGGCTCCAATGAACTTTACAGAAGTCATGGCGGCTCGTTTAAAGATACAATTTTTGAATACGGGCTGTCTGCATTTCTGTATGGATTGGCTGTAAAGTTCTGACCAATGAAAGCATGCTTCTCATCCTGTGCTCCTAGTCTGTAACAGCGAGGGAAGAAGGTGTCTGGGTCAGCTGAGTCAAACCAGTGCAGGTTCCTCAGGTTCACACACAACCCCACCTGACACAGAAAAGACAAACTGATAGTGGGCATGACAGGAAAACACTGAATAGTAATTTGTTTACTGTAAGAAATGATAATAGCATATACATTTACCTTGGTAGTGAAGCTGCCTGCCTTTGCAAAATGATTGATAATCTGTTCTTTTTGCAAGCTGTTTGCGTTAATTGCGTCTCTACGGTTTGTCCAGTAGAAATAAACCATTTCATTCCTCACCAGGCGAGACTGTATGAAAAGGAGGGTAGCCAAATCTGCTCAATTTGCTATTACTAATCTTAAATTTGACATTTATCATATCAACTTAGCCTCATAGCTGACATCCTTAAATATTATTTCTTACCATGAGATCATACAATCCATCTGGATCCTGCTCTTTTTCCACATTGTATGAGTTGTCTGAGAAGGAGGAGCAATGTTAATAAATGATGATATGTACAGATATCCACACCCAGGGATAATAGAAGTATGATTTCTGATCTAGGCACACTTTCATCCAGCCCACCGTCATCATCATCATCATCATCATCGCTATCACCAGCATCATTAGAGCTGGCTCTGCCCTCATCGCTGTGACGTTGGTGAGCATGGTGGTTTGGGCGGTGGATACGCTGCTCAACCCATCCTCTAGCCCTTAATGCTGCCCTGATGACCGGGTAAGGGCCCTGGACAGAGAATATCTTATGCATCTAAGAGGAATGGAAGCAGACACCAAAATATTGGACATCTTTGCGGAACAATCAAGGTTATATGTTGCCACATACATGTTTAGTATATATCCAGTAATGTTAACTCACCATGACAGCTTTGTCTGCAAGGGCTTTGGCTGTCCTCAGTCTCTCTGGGTTAAGAGCAGGTAAGCTGAGAAAACTACGGCGCACTTTGCCCTCAGGAGGTGTACCTGACATGTGTACACACACACACACACACACACACACACACACACACACACACACACACACACACACACACACACACACACACACACACACACACACACACACACACACACACACACACACACACACACACACACACACACACACACACACACACACACACACACACACACAAATAAATCAAAATCTAAACTTACACTCAGCATGTTGGTTGTCATGCTGTCATGACTTGTGTAAACCTACTTGTTTGTGGGCTTTTGCCTCGATCTTGGTTGCATTGCTGGACTGCAGCTGTGACGTTATGATCCTTGGACGAACCTCCTGTTTCCCCTGCATTAACAGTAAGATTTTACAGTACTGTATACGATATTTTGGTCAAATGCACTGGTTCTCAAACTGTGGTACTTGTACCACTTGTGGTACTCAAGCTCTCTCTGGTGGTACTTGAAGGGAATCTCCAAAATAGAAAAGAGGAAACATTAATTACTAAATAAATATAATACTAAGAAAATACTTTAAAGATGGCGAGATAGTAAGCAGAGGTAAAATGATTGGTTTGAAGACACTGACATGTTCTGGTGCTACCCCTTCCTACAGCGTGGCTGTGGCTGAAGACGGTTAACAGTAAATAACCTTCTGATTAGGAATAAACCTTCCTGTCCGTAGCTGAATAGTGTAGACATACCCTGCTGTATTGTAACATTGCTCTTAGTGGCGGTACTTGAGAGAACCTGATGTTTTCTGTGGTGGTACTTCATGTACAAAGTTTGAAAACTGCTGTTCTAATGTAAATAAGTTTGCAAACTGAGTTAAAAGGTCATGTTGTAAGCTTGGCATAACATAAATGGCATAGCATGTATCAGTACAGTACATGAAAGAGGAGAGGCAGGAGAATATTCACAACTCCTGTAAACAGTTTCTTACAACATGTAAAATAGCATTTGTAACTTTAATATATCTGTTACGAAATAACATATCTGCAATTTGCTGATTAATAAGCAAACACATAAAAAATGATCAAATATAACTGGACAGCTCATAGATGTAATATACACAGTGTATACCCTGCTGGCAAAGCAAAAGACAGTGTAACTAAAGATAAAGGCTTGACATCTTCAGCTTGGAGCCAGAAAGAGCAAAGTCATGAAACTTTAATACTTGGTCTCTAAGTTCAAACATTTGGCCATCAGTCCTGAGCGTGACCTCATAATTAATTCAGCATTCATGTTCTATAAACCGACCCTTTGAATGCAGTCCTCTTGAGGTTCGAAGCCATACAGAAGATACCTTTCACGTTTCATTTAATAAAATGTCTCCTTCAGCAGCAGGTTACAATAGCCATAATCCCCCCTACTGAATCTCTAAACTGCATTCTTCGACAATAAAATAAAACAACAGCATTCAAATCAGTGGAAGATGGTTCCCATCCTGTGTTATGAATTACAATGATAGGGCCACCCTTTAAATACCATTTAAAGAAAAAAACATCCAGTCTGGACCTCGGGGTATACAGTTGGAGAAAGTATATTTTTAGTATCAAGGCCTCTGTCTTGATTCTCACTTAGAAAATATCTGGTTGTCTAAAATCACATTATTGTTCTTTATATTTTACTTGTGCATGCAACAAATGTATTTATATAGGTATGTCAATGTATGCTTTTGTGTACACAGGCCTACCTCTATTTTTGCAGAGAGCTGGTGGGGAAGTGAGTGTGTGTGTCCATGTGCTTATATGTTTTGTATTTTATTTAGTATTTACTTTTATTTTGTTTGTATTGTTTGTCATTATACATCTCAAGGGGCTATCCTTGTCATAAAGAATCTAATATTTTTGTGCTTTCTTTCTCTCACCACTGTCTGGACATGGAGTGCAGCAGCTGTCAGAAGCCTGGGGTCCCTCCTGGCCCAGCTGGGCAGACTGTTTGGACCTGGTGGCCTCCATACGAACATCAGCTCTTATTCTTCAGGAGAACCTTTTTTTTGGCTCTGCTTCATTGTTTGACACAAACTGCTGCAGAGGACAAAGTCACGCAGCATTGCATATCATATACTGTAATGTAAAAGGGCACACAAATAATGTGTACAGATGCAGTGATTAAAATGCTGTTAACAACTGCAGATGTCATGCATCATAGTGGCCTTGTAGTCTAGCTCTCAAAGTGCACTGGACTATAAAGTGGGTCAAATTGCAGACAGCTTGGCTACACCTGTCAGGTTTGTACTTCACACCCCAGGTAGAGTCTGATACTCTGATAGTCTGATTTCCTTCAGTTACCTGTTGAACAGAGGCCCAAAACCAGAAACACATACCAACAACAGAAATACTCCCTAAAACCTACTGCAATCTATTTCTATAGAGATCACTTGCCACTGTACTCTACGGGGGAATTGTTGGGTCTATGTAAATCATAAATAAGTCATAGAGTGTGGTCTATACCTAGTCTGTAAAGTGTCCTGAGATAACTGTTGTTATGATTTGGCACCATAAATAAAAGTGAATTGAAATTAATTGAATCACTTCACCCTATGCACAGCACACACACAATATTTATACAGCTTATTTTATTCGTATAATAATTAATATTTGCAATAAATCCACCTCAAGTTACAACTTCTTCTTTCTTCCTTTTTTGTGTGTGACTAACTTACTAGCATCAAATCAATGAGGCTACAACATTCACACTGCCATAGGCTAACTTTAAAAAACTTCCCGTCAAAGTAGCTCCCACCATCAAACCCGGTCTCCTCGACAGAGAGCCTATTACCTTTTTTAAGCAAAGCTTTGACCTCAAGGTTTAGTGTTTGTTTCTTTTACCTGCTGCTGAAGTCCTCAGGTGTATTCACTCCGGTGCCGGTTGAGTTTCACCGGAGGAACGCACGGTGCGCCCCGCTCTCAATCTGTTTACTGTTACCACGGCAACCGCTGCATAGCTCCAGGTGCTACCTGGTGGGTAGAAAACGTTTTCAGTAGTCTGTATATAACGCCAAAACCCTTAAATGTATAGAAGGCTGTGGTGTTTATTCATTTAAATTTTCATAGATTATTAATAACATCCCATAAAAAAATCAACAAACTGTTCTTGATTGTTTGTTTTGTACCCTAAGTGATGGTGAAACTGTAAATATTAGATAAAAAAAGTTTAAGGGCTGAATATGGAGAATGAGCAGAACACCGCCATCTTGTGTCTCAAGATCGTAGTGGCAACAACAAAAAATAACTCCAGCAGTCGGGTTGCCAGGTTCGTTGCTGAGTGTGTCAAGCGAGGATACCAGTTTGAAACTATCCCCTCCGACAAATCGCACCATAAAAACAAGTATTGCAGAGGAGTTTGACTGACAGTTACTGTTAGTCGTTACAGCTAAGTAAACATGAAAGTTAGCTTACCGATCAAGGAGAAACTCAGCCATTTCGGTGTGCGTTTTAATGCTGTTAAACTCCTTTATCTCAGTCCATCAAGTGAGTGCTTGACCTAAATTGACTCTTGTGTTTGCACATCTCCGGTCACTCAGGCAGCCTGCAGTAGCTGCGCCCAACAACAGACAACCCTGGCAACAGGCAATGCCGCTGCTACTGGCTGATGCAATGTAAACAGATAAAACATTAATTCAGACTAAATTTTTTTTTTTATGAAAAAGCAATACTTCTGATTCTTGATACCCCTCAAAACGCTCTGTGAGTGTATTACTCTTAAAAAACATATACCTTTTAAAAAAGATTCTACACATTCAACCTTTAACGTTATTACATTATTTCTGCATAAGATGTTTTTCTTGTTTTTTTACATTTTGCTGTAAGCTACCTTAATATGTTTTTCTTTAATTGCACATTATGGTAATGCTACATTTAATGGCAATCCAAATACTTATTTGTAGAGATTATATAGTGGAATATTTGGGTATGATCTGTTCTTTTTGCTTATATTTTGATTATTTACAGTACCTAGAAAGTCATGATACCCTTTTGAAATAGTCAACTAATTGTTTTGCAGCCTGAAATAATATTAATAATAAATATATTTTTCCAGCGTGATTTACAAATTTTGCCTTACAACATTCAAGTGATTTTTTTTTCTAAATTTCTGAAAATTAATAAAAAATGAAAAACTAGAAAAGCAGGTTTGGAAAAGTTATGAGTCTCTTTAGAAAAACCAACATAAACATTCTCAGATATAACAAAAGACCTTCCAGATTACACACCAAGTTAAATGGCCTCCACCTGATCAGTTGTGGTGTGTTTGATTTTACTTCAGAATAAAACCAGCTGTTCCTTGAGGATTTCACTCCTAGTCGTGCATGGTGACACAAATAACTCACCATGGTTGGAAAGATGCTTTCAAAAGAGCTCCAGGATAAAGTTGTGGATAGGCACAAGTTAGGAGAAGGATGTTAAAATATTTCAAAGGCTTTAACTTTCCCTCTGAGTACCGTTCAGAGTATTGTCCAGAAGTGGAGGCGTATGGCTCCAGACCTGGCCTAGATCGGGCCGCCCCTCCAAACTGGATGACTGAGCCAGGAAGAGATTGATCAGGGAAGCTACCAAGAGGCCCATGCTGACCTTGAAGGAGTTACGAGTCTAAATGGCAGAGGTCGGTCAATCTGTGCATGTGACAACAATTGACCAAGTTCTACATGTTTGACAGGGTGGCGAGAAAGAAGCCTCTTCTGAAAGAAATGTCACACTGAGTCTTGATTAAAGTATGACAGAAACCACATTAAAGATTCTGCTGCCATGTGGCAAAAGGTTTTATGGTCAGATGAGACCAAAACTTTTTGGGCTGAACTCTAAGCTCTATGTTTGGCAGAAACCAAACACCACCCAAAACACACCATCCCTACAGTTAAGCATGGAGGTGGCAGCATTATGTTGTGGGCTTGTTTCTCTTCAGCAGGGACTGGGCAATTGCTCAGGACTGAAGGGAAAATGGATGCTGCCAAGTTCACCCACTGTTAGACAGTTGAAAATTGTGCAGGTGGTTCACCTTCCAGCATGATAACGACCCAAAACACAGCACCATAAAAACAACAAAGTGGCTAAAGGACAGGAAGGTGAATGTCCTAGAGTGGACGAGTCAGAGCCCTGACCTGAATCCTACAGAACATCTGTGGATGGACTTGAAGAGTGCAGTCCATCGTCGCTCACCACAGAATCTGACTGAACTTGAACAGTTCTGCAGGAAGAATGGGGAAATATTTCCCAGTCTAGGTGCACAAAGCTGGTAGAGACAGATCCAAACAGACTGATGGCTGTAATCAAAACAAAAGGTGCCTCCACAAAGTATTACATCTGGGGACTCATCACTTTCAAACTATTATAGTTTTTAATTTTTTATTAATTTTCAGAATAAAAAAAACAAAGCAATTAACGCTGAAAAATATATTTTTTATTACTGTATCTGTGTTCAGTCGCCATCTTGGCTCAAGCAGACCCACCGGGAGGGGGCGTTACTCCCCTCCAGTGTTTACTGTGCTGTGATTGGCTAGTGCGCTGGCGGCGGGTGTACGTCACGGCGTCACGTGGAAGCCTCTGCCCAGACAAATCCCTGCACTAACACAAACACACAGCCATATCACAATTTAAAGCTAATGAGGGGAAGTTTACGAGAGCGTGAAAACAGGTAAGCAACGTTTTAAAACGGTGTCTTCACAGCCAGTAAAAAAAATAAATGTTTTGTTCCCGGAAATGAACTCAAGCTAACATGCTAACGCAGAAGAAGTTACGTTACCGTGTGTTGAACCCGGTCAAACCTGTTTCTCAGGTGTTGGTTTTGGCCGCAACATGTGCGGAAGAACTGCGTGTACTCTCGCTTCTGACGAGGTGAGCCGAGCCTGCTCATACAGGAACCGAGGAGGGCGGCGGAGGCAGCCCCGCTGGAGGGATGGAGATGCGGACAAATACCGACCCTCATACAACAAGACCCCCCAGTCTATGAGTCCCGTGCTGCTGTCTCAGAGGCATTTTGATAAGGTATCAACACACGTACCGTTACTGAGTTAGATGCATGCACTGTTTCAAGTAAAGGATAGAATTATACGTGCTCGTGTATTTTTGTGACTTCAGGATGCTCCTGTTGATGAGTGTGTGTTGGCCTCGATGCGTTGGGGTCTGGTACCTGCCTGGTTCAAGGAGAATGACCCCAGCAAGATGCAATACAGCACCAGCAACTGCCGCAGTGAGAATATATTGGAGAAGAAATCATACAAGGTGCATACAGTTTGAGGCAGTGCTAAAATATATTATCTCTCATGTGTTTTATGTCTTGGTGTCTGTGCAAGTGAGTGGAGCATCTAATCTCTTTCTCTTCTTCACAAAGGACCCCCTGATAAAAGGGCAGCGCTGTGTCATTCTGGCTGATGGTTTTTATGAGTGGAGGAGGCAGGAAAAAGACAAGCAGCCTTTCTTCATATACTTCCCTCAGACTCAGGAAACCAGTCAGGAGAAAACCCAGGATAAGGATGACCACACAACCTCAGCTCAGAAGGAGGAGAATTCACAGACGACATGCCCTCCACAGGAATCCTCCCCTGACTTGACAGAGGTTCAAATTTGCTTTCATCCCAAATAGAAGTAGAGAGAATGCAGCTGTGGAGGAAATCACAATGGCTGAAAGTATCTGGTGTAGGAGTTTGCATGTGTCCACCAGGTGTTCCTTTAGTGTTCAAACTGCTGTGCTACATACAAACTCATGCTTTAATTTTGCTGCTGGTGCCACAGGCTAAGGAATGTAAAAAAATGGCAACCACACCAACAAAATATGTTACATTCTTTCATAAGATCTGCTAATTCCTGTGGCATTACCCCTCTGCTCTATGCTGACCAGGAAGGAGAAGCACCAAGTGAGTGGACTGGATGGAGGTTGCTGACTATTGCTGGACTGTTTGACTGCTGGACACCTCCAGGTGGTGGAGAGTCCCTTTACACATACAGTGTAATCACTGTGAATGCTTCCCCAAACCTGGAAAGCATCCATGATAGGTAAGGATACTTCACGGGGAAATGTGTTTTTTTTTTTTTAAATTTCTTGTCTTAATGAAATATTAAAATGACTGTGTTGTCTTAGGATGCCAGCAATCCTCGATGGAGAGGAAGAAGTGAGAAGATGGCTGGATTTTGGGGAGGTGAAGTCTCTAGATGCCTTGAAACTGCTCCAGTCTAAAAACATTTTAACTTTCCATCCTGTCTCTTCACTCGTTAACAACTCTCGCAACAACTCTCCAGAGTGCCTTCAGCCAGTGGATCTTAACAGCAAAAAGGTATCAGAATTACTGGAAAACAGTGAAAAAGTGTTAATTGTCTGGCAAGTAGAGAGGTGTATGCTGACAAATCTGACCCTTGACCCCTAGGAGCCCAAGCCCACAGCCAGCAGTAAGATGATGATGAACTGGCTGATGAGCAGTGCAACTGTAAAGAGGAAGGAGCCAGACACATGTGAGAGTAAAGAAGAGCAAGGCAAGACACAAGCTCCGTGCAAATCTACAGGAGCACTTCAGCAGTGGCTTCAGGGAGCCAGTAAGAAACCAAGAGCTAAATGAAGATATGAATAGGGACTTGAAACTCTGCAGTGTTTAAAAGACCATTACGGCATTATTTCTATACTTTACTTTTCTGACAGTTGTGAGTAAAACATATCCCTTTGTTTATAACTGTTTTGAATGTAGTAAATATTCTACACAGATACCTTTTTCATTTAATTGTGAAATGTTATTAATAAATGTGAGAAATAAACAGCGTGCTTTATCAAAGATTTTTATTACCCTTATTACTTGAAAAGCAAAGACATTTTGAAACAATGTAGATGCTATGCATTTATCATATTACTAATATAATAATGATGAATGCCTATACTTCCCTCCCTCCCACACATTTTTTTTTCAACTTTCAAAGTTACAGTATGTATTCTATCTTGTAATCTATAATGCATTTCAAAGTTTTAACATAATACGAACAGACAGTTAAAGATCTGATCGGTTAAAAGAAATGTCAAGCACTTAAATTGTTTTCCAACACCATCGACGGGCAGAGTCAGATTTACAACACAACGTTTTGCCTTCCCCACACAATGATTAAGAGGTTTGCAAATATACAAAATCTTGCAATATTTGAGTGAAAAGAAACGTCCTATGCAAAAGCATCAGATATGAATGATATTTATACTTAGTGAGAGACAAAAACTCTTCCATCCAGGACTATCAGGTAGAATGACATGCTGCCTTCATTTGGTTCATTCCTACATCAAATGTTGTACCAAGAATAACTGATTACAAAATGAACCATTTCCCTAATAGAGGACCACCAAACAGCTTGTTAGGAACATACATCAAGGAGCCGGGTCTGGATTCACATAATGTCCTCAACCTGAGCTACAATTGTGTTTATTGTGGCTCCAAAATGAGATGTTTGAACAACTCACCAGTAATTGTGGATAACAGCAAAGTGAAAAAAAAAAACCTGTACACACTTGTCTGATGTGACCCACATTCACAATCTCATCCTTCACTACTTTAGTTCCGACTTTTTCTTCACATTGCATGAGGTAATGTGAAACCAACGAGGGTTTTTGAGTCATAAACCAATTGAAGCCACAACACAAATTAGTAAAATGGGAGGGGAGCAGTGCTCCCTCTATTCATGCAGCAGTGGCAGGCCATGAAAGTAAGAAAACAACCACCACTGCTTAAAGTGAAATTCTGGTGTAAAATCAACCCAGGGTCTTTTTAGGCAAATTGGTTCATCAAATAAGCCAATTTTTTTCGTATATTAACTATTAACGTAGATTTTCCAGAGAGACGCTGACAGCCTGCCCTGCCTAACACGGATAAGCTTGAGGTAGCGAGTTGAACGCATTAAAACGTCTTTTTTTAAATCAAATCAAATCAATCTTTATTTATATGGCACTTTTCATACTTTTTACAGTAGCACAAAGTGCCTTACAGAAAATAAAAGCAAAACAAAAAACGAAACAAAACATGAACAACAAAGAAACACCATGAAAACCCAAACCTCCCAGTCCCAGAAATATACACACAGAGATACACAAAGACACGCACATACACTAGCTGTTGCTGAAGAGACATGGCTGGGTACCGAGATCTGAGGTGAGGAAGAATCTACCTTTGGGGGTCGCACACACCAAGAGGAATCACAGTCCATGGCACAGGGACCCCCCCAGCCCAGGCTGACAGGAGGCTCCACACCACGGTGTAGAGCTCTCAAGCAACCCGGGCCAGGGCCGTCCATGGGACAGCACCCGCATCGGTGGACCAGAGACAACTCCCGGTGTGGTTGGCCCCCAGAAGGAAACACTGGAAAACCGAGGGGCTAAAATAGTAAAATAAGATAAAAAGGTATAGAAGCTAAAAACTGAGGGAATAAAAAAGTCGAAACAGTAAAATACTATGAAAAGAATAGAAGCTTAAACTAAAAAATAGCATCAACATTCTCTGCGGCCCTAAGGTTCTCCGGCAGGCTGTTCCACAATCGGGAGCCATAATAACCGAATGGCGCCTCCCCATGCGTTTTGATTCTTACTTTTGGTATGGTTAAAAGGCCAGCACCGGAGGACCTCAGGGTGCGCAAGGGTCGATCGAGTAAAAGTATTGCAGATAAATAAGAAGGCCCAAGACCATTAAGACATTGAAAAACTAGTAAAAGAAACACTAATACTGCTCTGAATAGAACCAAACCTCTGCAGTAGCATGATAAGAGTCCCTACACATTAACCGAAGCACCAACAATGTAGTATGTGAACATGGAGTTTATTAAAAGAGTGTTTTGAAAGACTTACCTACTGGCCCCGGTACCAGCTGCTCCATTCAAGTCGATTACCAAATGCAATCCAAAAGGAAGGAGCCCATTGAGGATTTATTCCAGCAAAACACGTAAACATTGTGGTTTGTTGCAGACATGGTAATCCCTCTGCCTGTGTCTCGATCAGCATCTCAATGTCCAGATTCAAAACAATAAGCCACTGGTACCGAGGCCAGTAGGTAAGTCTTTTAAAAAACACTCTTTTAATAAACTCCACGTTCACATACTATGTTGTTGGTGCTTTGGTTAATGTTTAGGGACTCTTATCATGCTACTGCAGAGGTTTGGTGTTATTCGGAGCAGTATTAGTGGTTAAAAAAGACGTTTTAATGCGTTAAACTTGCAGCCCGGAGCTTACCCGTGTTAGCGGCAGCAGGCTGTTAGTGACTCTCCAGAAAATCTATGTTAATATTTCATACACAAAAAAATGTCTCGATGCCTTATTTGATGACCCAATTTGCCGAAAAAGAACCTGGGATGATTTTACACCGGAATTTCACTTTAAGAAATTTTGATGAAAAACAAAACAAAAAACGTTGTCTAACTTTACTCACCAACACATGAAGAGATAATGCTTCGATTTATCACCTACACTATCAAAATAAAAGCAGTTAGAACCAAAACTATTTATGAAAGCAGCGATATATATGGAACCAAAAAATTAGGTTAGCCCAAACCACCACTGCCATGAAAAAGTATTTGATGGGACACTGGGAAGTAAGAAGCATCATACAAAGTAAATTCCATAATGTTTCCTTAAGGTGTTCTTTGGGCTAGGGGACTTATTTAATAAAAAATGTGTTGTTTTTTTTGTATACAGAAGGGGCTGAGTGCAGCATGTTTGTGTGTAGTAGTATACTCAATGAGTGGGATGCCGCGTATGTTGGGCGTCAGGGATCAACACAGTGGGCCATGGGATAAGGGATATATAGACAAGGCAAGACAGGGTAGTGAGGGCAGTGACAGACCCCCACCCGAAGATCTTCAGAATCCTCAGCAGCTGCAGGTCTCTGCTGACGGCTTAGCTCGCTCGTTCCTGTCCAGTTTTATCGGCTCAGGGAACTCGTTGTACAACTCCACTTCGGTCTCCTGAAATCAGACAATACAGTTGCAGCTTTCACAGAAACAGATGCTGAATTTTTTTTATTTCTCAACGTTCACGAGACTGGATCAAACTGTAGTAGAGTTTTTTGCTGGCCCGTTACCTGTTTAAGGGCATTGCGTGCGATAGTCTGGAAGGCCTGCTCCACGTTGATTGCTTCCTTGGCGCTGGTTTCGAAATATGGGATGTTGTTCTTGCTCTGACACCAAGCCTGTGCTCGCTTGGTTGTTACCTGTAACACAAAAGTTGTTCCGTGAGTTCAACGTTGTGATGCTAACAGCTGTGTACATTCCTCCGGATGCTAATGCTAACGTGGCAATCGGATATTTATATGACACTATCAGCAGCCAACAAAGTTTGTTTCCTGAGGCTATTCACATCATTGCTCGGGACTTTAATCATGTGGATTTAAAGACTGCACTCCCCAAACTCCATCAGCATGTCAAATGTGCTACTAGGGGAAACAACACACTAGACGTCAAACAAGGCTTCAAAGCTAAACCACTTCCTCACCTTGCTCAGTCAGACCACATGACCTTGCATTTAATACCAGCATACACACCTCTCGGAAAAGTGCTTCTACCACAACCAGAACTGTTAAAACATGGCCTGAAGGTGCTTCTGAACAGCTTCAGGACTTTTGAGTCAACAGACTGGGACATCTTTAAATACCAAGATCTGGAGCATTACACAACATCTGTCTTGGACAATATAAAATACTGCACAGACAATGTAACTGTGGAAAAGCGCATCCGGGACTACCCAAGCAGGAAGCCGTGGATGACAATAGAAGTGCAGTGCCTGCTCAGGGCGAGAAACATTGCTTTCAGGGCCCAGGGCACCGCTTTCAGTTCCCAGGGCACTGTCGCTCCCTGTCTCAAGTCCTCAACCATCATTCCAATCCCAAAAAAGACTTCCACCAGCAGCCTTAATGACTACTGTCCAGTAGCGCTTACCCCAATCATCATGAAGTGCTTTGAGAAACTGGTACTTACACACATTATCTCAAATCTCCCATCCAGGTTGACCCTCACCAGTTTGCCTACAGAACCAACAGGTGCACAGAGGATGCTATCGCCACAGCTCTCGATGCTGCTTTGTACCACCTGGAGCGGCAGGGAAGCTGTGCACTGCTCCTACTTGTGGACTTCAGCTCAGCATTTAATACCATACTCCCCAACTGACTAATGACCAAACTTTTAGAACTGGGAATATCCAACTCCGTCTTCCTTTGGATCAAGGACTTCCTGTCAGACCGCTCCTAGAGGGTGAAGGTAGGCCCCCACATCTTCACAGCCCTTAGCCTAAACATCAGCTCGCCTCAGGGCTGTGTGCTGAGCCCCCTACTCTACACCCTCTACACGCACGACTGCACCCCCGAAAACTTCAGCAACGCCACCTTCAAGTTTGCTGATGATCCCACAGTTGTGGGGCTCATCTCTGGGGGTGATGAGTCGGCTTAACGAACGAGGTGGAGCAGCTGTCAATATGGGGTTCAATAACCTTGGGACAATAACCTTGTCCTGAACACCTCCAAGACCAAGGAGCTGTTCATAGACTTCAGGAGGAAAGCCAAAACGGACACTCAGCCCCTATTAATTGGGGGGAAACAGGTGGAAAGGGTAACGTATTTCCGGTTTTTCAGTGTGCAGATACAGGAGGACTTAACTTGAAACATTAACACCACAACCACCATCAAGAAAGCACAACAGAGGCTGTACTTCCTGAGAGTTCTCAGGAATAACAATCTGACTCAGAAACTTTTGGTGTCATTCTATCATTGCTCCATAGAAAGCATCCTGACTTACTGCATGTGTGTGTGGTTTGCCAGCTGCACAGTGGCTGACCGTAAAGCCCTCCAAAGAGTTGTTAACACAGCCCAAAAGATCACTGGTTGCTCACTCCCCACCCTGGAAGCACTGTACAGCTCTTGCTGTCTTAGTAGGGCTAAGAACATTCTATGGGATTCGTCCCACTCAGGTCACCAACACTTTTAGTTATTGCCCGGGCAGACGTTTCAGGTCTCTGAATGCTCGGACTAACAGACTTTTGAACAGTTTTAATCCAAAAGCTATAACAGTGCTGAACACCACAAATACCTTTACCTATGATGGTACATGATGCTCAAGGTCTCTGCAATCCACTGTTTTTTGTTTTTGTCTCCTTAAGCTGCTACAGTGTGTGTGTGTGTGTGTGTGTGTGTGTGTGTTGGTGTGTAAGCTTGTCGTTTTTATTTTATTTTATTTCTGCACTCTAAGGGATTGTACTGTAAATGTTGTTGTACTGGTACAATGACGATAAAGACAATTCGATTATATTCTAAAATAGCTGATGTTATACTTTTGAAACATCAGACAAAAGAGAACGACTCTTTACCTGCACCTAAACTTGCTTTATAAATGTTTTTTTTTAAAGACATGGGAATCTCAATTGCTACAACATGGGGCCTTTAAGGCCTCAAAAATGACAAACCACAACAGATTTTCTTGAAAAACAAGACAAACAAAACGCATTGTGCACATAATGACACCCCTGGCAAATATAAATGTGGTTCTTTGAACCCACCTGTCTATTCTCCAAGTCGATCTTGTTGCCCAGCACCACAAAGGGGAAGTTCTCGGGGTCTCGGGGGCTGGCCTGGATCAAGAACTCATCTCTCCAGCTGTCTAGAGTCTTGAAGGTGTTGGGAGCTGTCACGTCAAACACCAGGACGCAGCAGTCTGCTCCACGGTAGAACGCCACGCCTAAGGACTGGAATCTCTCCTGACCTGCTGTGTCCCAAATCTGAGATACAGTTTAGAAAAGACAGGGTGTGTTTACAGGAACAAAATAATCAGCTTACTGTAAATCAAGAGATTAAGTTAATACTTAGACTGTTTACATGATTCACATTAACAAGATCTTCCTAATTACCAACAAACATTTGTTTGCTGTAGCTAGGGTGGCGAAATTCTGGGAATTTTCAAAGTAGGAACATTTCTATGGGAATTAACGAGAAGTAACAAGAATTTATGGGAATAAACAGGAATAAACCTGGAATGTATTAAATCTAAAACAACTAGATTTCATGCAAGTACACTTGAGAATATCTATGCTATACCTCAATCAAACATTTGAGGCAAGACTACGTACAGTATCCGAATATTTCCAAAATCCAGCTTAACAGCCCCATGGAAATTTTCATGAAAGTTTCCAGAAATGTATCGGAAATTGTCCGCCCCTTTGAAACCCTAGCTATGGCTGATGTCAAGTCTGGAGCTGTGTGTGTTAAAAGAAAAAATTAAATTAAAAATCAAAGTTAGCGAAACTGGCCAGTTACACAGCTCTGGAAATCAAGTTCAACTGAATTCTTTAACCTTAACTCAACTAACTCAGATTTTCATAAGGAAGTTATGATCAAGAATTCCGATTATTGATTTCTTTAAAATCACTATAAAAGGAAACATTTACATTATTGAGCCTTAAAGTTATTTTTTTCTGGGTTAAACTATCTACACCTATTACAAAAGGGTTGTGGTTACTAAACATCTTAAGTTAAACTTTAACGTTAAAGTGAAGTAAAAAGTGTTCTTCTTAATTGATATATAACTTGCTTATGGTGGTACACCATTAAAACCCTTGGCAGTCCGTTGCTAGTGTTGGTGGTGAGCATTAGCATGTTATTTTAAAATACCAAAACATTTTATTAGCTTTTGCATTTGCTTTAGATATGATAACTGTGTTTCAATGACAGATAAGCCAGTGTGGCGTGGTTGAGTGCATCATTTCCTCAGTACCTGCATTGTGACAAGTCTGTCATCCACCATGACTTCTTTTGTCAGGAAATCAGCACCTATTGTTGCTTTGTACTGGTTACTGAACTTCTTATTCACATACTGGTTCATCAACGAGGTCTTCCCAACTCTAAGGAGAAAACAAACAAAAAACGACAGGACAATATTTAGAGCTCCCGATGGGCAGAAACAAGTGAAACAAAAAAAGTCACTGTGATTAATTGTTCGGGGAAACACAAAAGACATTCCTTGCTTGCTGTATTATAATGAGTGTATAATGATCAGATTAAATAGTTTTCTTTAGAATAAACCAACAGTCACCAATGCTTATTGCCCTCACCACTCACCCGGAGTCTCCGAGGATGATGACTTTGAGAAGTACTTTCTTCCTTGATGTCATTGTGCCACAGCTGTAAAGACAAAAAAGTAGATTAGAGGAGATAAAGATGGATAAAGCCCTGCCCTAGTGATGCCCATTTTGATATGAGCCAAGTAAGGGGTAATGCCCGATGGTGTTCATTAACGATATTTATCGGATGACGTGAATCGTCCGACGCGAAGTCAGATTCATTTCTGTTAATAAACACCTCAAAGGGCATTATCCCGCTTATACCATGGTCACCTACAAAAGATAGAAATATTTAACAAATTAATAATACTTCAATGTGTTTTAGAGTTAAAATTGTATGTTTTTTTTTTTTTTTTACAAGTCGAGCGGCCTATTTAATATCTCCCGTATGCAAGCATTGCCAAGCAACGTGGCCATAGCAACCCGCCCGCAGCACTTGATCAGTGGTGGGAAGTGAGATGATGGCTTAACCTTAGGGCGCACTCACACTCTCCGTCTGTACCGTGCCCCGTGCTTTAGGGTACTTGTCCCCCCCTTCCTCTCGCTTCCGGCGCTAAGTCGAGCAGCAGCCAGAAACAGTTGCTCTCTCTCCTTTTTGCACTTTTTAGCTATTTTATCTTATTTATTGTCTTTTTATTAGTGCTTTTTTCCTGTAAGTCGTCGTGCTAACCTTAGCCAACTATGTTTGTGAACTTTCTTACATGTTTTCTGTCCGTTTGTCTCATTCTTGGGACTATTTTTGCCAACCGCTTCTCTTTCTGGACGCAACAATGCGGCGGCTCCATTGTTTACACCCGGGAACAGCTGTTGTCGCTAACACCAACGGCACTGATGCGGGAGAGGCCTGAAATCCCCACAGAACTGAGGAGAAAGTACAGGATGTAAGGCTGGACGTAAACACCGGGAAAAGAAGAGGGGATATCAACCATCTCTCCCTTCCGTCACCATGGGGAACGTGAGGTCGCTGGCTAATAAGATGGACGAGCTGGCGGCCCTGGTGAAGAGTCAGTGGATGTATCGTGTGAGCAGTGTGCTGTGTTTTACAGAGACGTGGCTCCACGAGGACATCCCGGACTCGAACGTAACTGTGGACGGCTTTCATACTGTTCTGGCGAACAGGAGTCACCGTGAGAGTGGCAAGAGGAAAGGTGGGGGACTTGCTATTCTTATTAACAACAAGTGGTGTCATCCTGGACACGTTACTGTTAAGGAGCGTTTGTGCAGCCCGGACATTGAGCTGCTTGAGTTGAGTCTGCGGCCATACTATCTGCAGAGGGAGTTTTCACACGTGATCGTCCTGGTTGTTTACATTCCTCCGACTGCAAACGCGGCGCGTGCGAGTGATGTCATCAACACCGCCGTCGCGGGCCTTCAGACACGGCACCCTATCTGGGGACTTCAACCACATCACTCTGGCTGCAACACTGCCCACTTTCAAGCAGTTTGTGGACTGTCCCACCAGAAAACAAGACACTGGACCTGCTGTATGCTAATGTTAAGGAGGCTTACAGCTCCACTGCCCTTCCTCCTCTTGGAAGATCGGACCACAACCTCATCCACCTGCAGCCCCTGTATAAGCCCCAAGTCCAGCGGCTTCCTGTGACCACCAGGACTGTGAGGAGATGGTCACAGGAGACTGATAAAGCTTTACAGGGCTGCATTGAACTTACAGACTGGGATTTGCTCTGTGATTCACATGGTGAGGACCTTGATGATCTCACGGACTGCATAACAGGGTACATCAATTTCTGTGTGGACAGCGTTGTTCCTACAGCGACTGTACGCTGTTTCCCTAATAACAAGCACTCCAGCAGAACAATTTAAAGGACGTGTGGAGCGGCATGAGGAGCATCACTGGCTACAAACCATCTGGTAGCCAGACAGTAGGTGGTGGTACTGAACGTGCCAATGAGCTGAATCTGTTCTTCAACAGATTTGATGAAAGGGCTCTGGACCACCCCCCCCCCCCCCCCCCCCCCCGACGGCTCCTCCACAACCATCCACCTCCAAACCTCCAGCCCTGGTGACACCCTACCAGCCGAGACTAGGTGTGGAGGACACTATCATCTTCCTGCTCCACCGTGCCTGCGCCCACTGGGACAGACCGGGAACCACAGTGAGAATCTTGTTCATGGACTTCTCCAGTGCGTTCAATACCATCCGGCCTGCTCTGCTGGGACGTAAGCTGACGGCGATGCAGGTGGACCCTCCCCTGGTTTCCTGGATTACGGATTACTTGACAGGTTTGCAGGACGGACTGTCTGACACTGTGGTCAGCAGCACTGGAGCTCCACAGGGAACTGTTCTTTCCCTCTTTACTGTTCACCCTGTACACATCAGAATTTCAGCTCCTCTCTGAGTCGTGCCACCTGCAGAAGTTTGCTGACGATTCTGCAATTGTTGGCTGTGTCAGTGAGGGAAAGGAGGAGGAATACAGGGGTGTTGTGGACTCCTTCGCCGACTGGTGTGCAGCTAATCACCTGATTCTAAACGCCACCAAGACTAAGGAGCTACTGGTGGATTCCCGCAGGAGTAAATCTGCCCCCACACCCGAGATGGGTCAACGGTGTGACTGTTGATTTTGTCCAGGATTAAAAATACCTTGGAGTATACCTGGACAACAAACTGGACTGGTCCAAGAACACTGAGGCTGTCTACAAGAAGGGCCAGAGTCATCTCTATTTCCTGAGGAGGCTCTGGTCATTCAATGTATGTAACACCATGCTGAGGATGTCCTATCAGTCGGTGGTAGCCAGTGCCATCTTCTTTGCTGTTGTGTGCTGGGGCAGCAGACTGAGGGCAGCAGACGCAAAGAGAATCAGTAAGATCATCAGGAAGGCTGGCTCCGTCCTGG
This sequence comes from Echiichthys vipera, assembly GCF_963691815.1. Taxonomy (NCBI): domain Eukaryota; kingdom Metazoa; phylum Chordata; class Actinopteri; order Perciformes; family Trachinidae; genus Echiichthys; species Echiichthys vipera. Next base: position 38,197,839 of record NC_139825.1, on the reverse strand, counting down.
GGGTCAAACTGGACTCTTTGGTGGCAGTGTCTGAGAGGAGGATGCTGTCTAAACTGCACAGCATCCTGGACAACAACTCTCCCCCTCTCCACCAGCTGCTGACCTCGAGCAGAAGCACCTTCAGTCACAGACTCATTCTCCCCCGGTGTAAAACTGAACGCCGGAGGAAGTCTTTTCTTCCGTCGGCCATCAAACTGTATAATTCATCTCCCCCCGGTCAGGTAAGGAACAGTGGAGACACTGTATCCTGAGAAAATGTCACTTTGTCACTTTATAACACCACTGCATCACTTTATCTAGTTGTATTGTAAACTTCAGTAAGAAAGGCTGCTACACTTTACTGTACCTTACTGTAACTTAGTCCTGTAGGAAATGCTGCTACATTTTTAACACTGTTTCAATTATCGCTCCTTATCACTTATTTAGTTTGTACTTATCTTATTTCAATATGCTGCTAAAGTGCACAGTGGTATTGTTGTTTATTGTATATACCTACGCTTATCCACAATGTCTGTTGCACTCTGTCACACTTAGTCATTGTTTGATTTATTTTATGTTAGCTTTATTTTGATTTGATTATGTTAGCTTATTGTCACTCTGATCCTTTTCGCCTCGGCGCGAACGCTTCTTGCCTGCCTATGTCATCAGGCCATAACACGTCACACGCATTGATTGACGTAATCGTGATGCGTCGCTTTGTTTACAAAAGCGCGCAATCTTTTGGCCACATAATGAATTGTCCAACTGTTTTTGAATATTTTCATCTGACCAAATCTGCAGTAACCACTCCACCACTGCATCACACCAACGTGAACCTTTCGCTGCCATTGTATTAAATGTCAACGCATGGTCCGTCCTTCTTTTTTCTATGTCCGAAATAGACGCACATAAAATTACGTCAGAACTGCCGTAGGCCACGTGCTCGTGCGCAAGCTCGTGCTTGTACACGTGCAAACGTGCTTTACAAAAGCCCACCTCTCCTAGACGGGCCATGGCTGGCAAGCTACTGTGCCTACGCGTCAGAGAGACGACCGGCGTCAGAGAGACGACCGACAGCTGTGCTCCGGAGGCTGTGGTTGGTGTAAACCCGCAACACACCCACAAATAAAGTTGAGTCTCCGTTGACACGGTTACCATCTAGCGCTTGAGCCAGCGCAATAATTTAGAACTGTCATCAGGCAATTTGACGGAACGTCTTTCCTTTAACCTACACCCTTCAGCCAATCAGAATCGAGTATTCACCCAGACCATGGTATAACAGGTTTTACTGAAAGATGAAAAGGCCTGTGTGCGTCTCGAAATACACTCCAATGAAACGAGCCTGTTCCAGGAATCAATCCAGAAAGTACAGCGTCTGATATACGTGCAATCCTTATAGGGGTAAAACAACATGCTGCACCACATTGTACCACGAGGCTCTAAAGACAATTCACGAAACAAAGAATTCACAATGTCGATGCGATGACAACTATTATTTTAAGCACCACAGCTGTTTTTTATCGTACTGTAAAGTGTTGATTTTGTGAAAATCATATTATTTTTATACAAACCACACAATGGGAAAATACACATTGTTTAATTCCAAATATAAATTGTACTTTCTTGTACCTCGCTGAACATTACAGTACATTGAAATAAGAAAATGGAACACACACCCAGTTGCTCCAAAAACATGTCTATACTGTATTGCATCATGAGGATTTCTCAACTGAGACCTGTATTTGTTCTACCAAACAGGCAGGTGGCGCACTTCAATCAGGGCACAAAATTAACACAGACTGGCTTTTAGATTTGCGTCACTCACCAGCCAACAAAACAATAGACCATGGAGTGGCTGTTGAAATGTGAACATTCACGAGCCATGTGGCCGTCTGACAAAAAAAGTTAAATCTCCATTTCTCTTTTAGGCGATCTCTCCTCTCTCACAGTACCACAAAATCTCCAAACTATCTCATAGCACTCCCTGTAGCCAGGAAAATTTTTTTTACTAAACTGGAGAGACAGATCAAAGCTCTCAATAAACATTGGCTCAATCTACTGACAAAGCTCATCAATAAAGGAAATTTAATGGCTTTCAATTACAACCTGGTCTCCCTTTCTGCAGAATATCAATAGCTGATTGCTCTTCACTATTTTTTAAGTAGTTTTGTTAATATGTCTATTTTGTTCTCTTGATTTGTTAACTCACTGTGATAAATACCTTTAAAAACCTAACAGACCTAAAAAATTTGAGTTAAACTACAGATAAGTAGCTCCGACATCTTATTTATTAATTTGAAAAACACAGATGCGCTTATTATAGGAACTAGGTATCTTCAGCTCTTCTTCAAATGGTATTGTCCTTCCCCAGTGACTACTCTATATTTCCTTGAATAAGATCCCGAATGAACAAAATATGCATCCTAACAGTTTCCCCACTGTTTTCGCATAATGTAAAATGTCTCATTCCTTAATGAAAACATTGGCAAATGCAACCCTATCTCTGTCAATACTATGATCTGGTTAATCAAAAGTACTGATTATTTTTGTACTAAAATCCAGATTAAACAGGTCTGACTTCGACGAGTGTGCTTTGTAATAATGAACCACCTCATACAGCTGTAATGACCAAAGTCCAAACTCTATTACCGAAGGGCTTTGACTCATTACACTGAGGTTAAACCTCGGAGAAAGCATCATTGAATAAAATATCTGTTATAGGTTTTCTCCACACAACACTTAACGTTCACAGCCACTTATGCGAATAAAAGCAACGGCTTGAAACCACATAAATGCTATTATGAGGGAAAACTAGTAAAGGGCTCTCGATGCGGGCGGCTGTCATAATCTGCACCCCATGACACTGTGTCAGGGACTGATCACATGGTGTTAAAACACAGGACTAACGGAACCATGACTTGGCAGGCGTGATTAGCACAGCAAAAACTGTAGCTACATACAATACACACACCGGTATAATCCGTGGTTATGATCAATCTGGTTTTACATATTTCCTCTTTAAAAACAGAAGCAGAGTCCTACCTAACAACTATAAATATACCAAACACACTAGCAGGATCAGGAGGTATAAAACACATTTCAATCGGAGATCTAATGCTAGATAGCTAACAGAAAATGAAAGAAATCACTGTCATTATTAAATACACAACTAAAGACAGGCGTTTTACATAAAGTGTCGGCTAATAATGACCACATTAGTGACACTGTGAATTTGTGCTTTAAGTTTAAAAGACAGATTTATTAACAAATGTCAAATTTACTTGACGACAGCTAAACATTCAATATATATCGTTAATAAAACCGTCAAATAAAGCAACTACAAACCAACCTGGGGGGTGATCCTGCGGTGAAAAAGATCAAAAGTGGACTTTTCTTCTGCCTCTGTTGAAAGCGTTAGCTAACAGCTAACAGCTAACGAGCTAACAGCTCTGTAAACGAAGAAAACAACAAGTTCACAGCGTCCGCGGCTCAATAATCTCCGATGGCTGGCCTCGCAGCTGACTCTACTTATCAAATTCAACACTGCCACTGCGGATGTGTATCTCCCGTCGTTGGGTACAATGGTCTGTTTCTGTTTCGCCCTGTTCCCGTTGACGCTCGCTTTTCCTGTCGAGCTAACGTGCTAGCTGTAGCCTCTCTGCTCACTTCCTCCAAAACAAGCTGCGGAGAGGCCTGACGTCACGCGCTGGACACGCCCTGCTCCACGAGACCGCGCTTGGAAATTATGCTACACACAAAGCCATCATATGGACTAACAAAGACATTACTGTCAGGAAAAAAATCTATCTTTCTGCAAAATTGGGTTGATCAAGGTATAGTTTTTGTTAGTGATCTTTTTGACACTGATGGTTAAATCATTTCCGATAACAGGCAAAGACTTCTATAGTGAAAGCTGTCCCTCTTGGTATTTCCCTTTTAATGAAAAGCCACCTTCAGTTTCAAGAAGCACTGCGAATTGAACCCCTTCTGACGATAAATGGTATTAAGATCTTAAATACTAAATGTAATAACACACATTTACGTAATGCAATCTTTGAAAGAAGGAATATTACTCCGAGAGGAAAAGCTTTTATTGGTACCGACTGGCAGAGGGCGTGGCTATTACCATATAAGTTCTGCATTACCAATAAGGTTAAGGAAGTACGTGTCAAAATTTTACACAACATATATCCTACAAATCTATATTTTTCCAAATTCCTAGACACTAAAAATAGATGTACTTTTTGCAACAATGAACCAGTATCGTTGAGCATGTTTTCTATATTTGCTTTCATTCTGTTTCCTTTTGGTCTCGAATATCACAGTATGCATTTGGTAAAATGTGCTGTAACATCAGAATTGAGTGTAGGAATGTATTCCTGTATTTTGAACATGAGGCATATAATATTCAATTTATTGTTAATTGATTTTTTTAGGGCAAATTTTATTTGCATAGGTGTAAAGTAACAAAAACTATCCTATTATTATATAAAGTCTCTCAAATTTGTGGACTCTAACAAAGTATTAAAACCCTTGAAATCTTTAATTTATTCATAGAAAATAATATTTTCATATGATTATATATCTATATGTATTTATTTATTCTCTATTTTCAATGCATTGTCCATTGTCAATTTTATGTTGAGTACATGTCTGATTTGTTGTATTTGATATTTTTGTGTTATTGTTTAATCATTTTTGTTATAAAAAACAAGACCCGACAATTAAAAAAAAAAAAACAAGACCCCGACAAGTCACAAAAACATAAATGGCATGCATTATGATATAGTTTTAAGGACATACAGTATATCTGGCAGATAACATGCATTGGTATACATCATTCAGTACATAATCCATACCTCTCCCAATTCCACAGGCTGCTGCTAATATAGAAATAAATACAGACCATGATGCCAAGGGATCACAGCCAAATAAGGCTAGGGGCCTAATGCAGTGGCGTGAACAGATTTTTTGAAGGGCAGGAGCGAAAAGGAAAAAGAAAGGGCACAAATAGCGCATCTTTGCGACTGAAGAGGCCACTTTAGCACACATTTTGGCTCTAAAGAGGGCATGTTAGCACACATTTTGGCTCTCAAGAGGGAATGTTAGCACGAGTATTGGCTCTCAAGAGGGCATGTTAGCACCAGTTTTGGTTCTCAAGAGGGCATGTGAGCAAGAGTTTTGGCTCTCAAGAGGGCATGTTAGCATGAGTTTTGGCCCCCAAGAGGGCATGTTAGCACAACTTTTGGCTCTCAAGAGGGCATGTTAGCATGAGTTTTGGCTCCCAAGAGGGCGTGTTAGCATGAGTTTTGGCTCCCAAGAGTGCATGTTAGCATGAGTTTTGGCCCCCAAGAGGGCATGTTAACATGAGTTTTGGCTCCCAAGAGGGCATGTTAGCACAAGTTTTGGCTCCCAAGAGAGCATGTTAGCATTAGTTTTGGCCCCCAAGAGGGCATGTTAGCATGAGTTTTGGTTCTCAAGAGGGCATGTGAGCAAGAGTTTTGGCTCTCAAGAGGGCATGTTAGCATGAGTTTTGGCCCCCAAGAGGGCATGTTAGCACAAGTTTTGGCTCTCAAGAGGGCATGTTAGCACAAGTTTTGGCTCTCAAGAGGGCATGTTAGCATGAGTTTTGGCTACCAAGAGGGCATGTTAGCATGAGTTTTGGCTCCCAAGAGGGCGTGTTAGCATGAGTTTTGGCTCCCAAGAGTGCATGTTAGCATGAGTTTTGGCCCCCAAGAGGGCATGTTAACATGAGTTTTGGCTCCCAAGAGGGCATGTTAGCACAAGTTTTGGCTCTCTAGATGGCATGTTAGCCCAAGTTTTGGCTCCCAAGAGAGCATGTTAGCATGAGTTTTGGCTCCCAAGAGGGCATGTTAGCATGAGTTTTGGCTCTCAACAGGGCATGTTAGCACAAGTTTTGGCTCTCAAGAGGGCATGTTAGCACACATTTTGGTTCTCAAGAGGGCATGTTAGCATGAGTTTTGGCTCCCAAGAGGGCATGTTAGCGTGGGTTTTGGCTCCCAAGAGGGCATGTTAGCATGAGTTTTGACTCCCAAGAGGGCATGTTAGCATGAGTTTTGACTCCCAAGAGGGCATGTTAGCATGAGTTCTGGCTCTCAAGAGGGCATGTTAGCATGGGTTTTGGCTCTCAAGAGGGCATGTTAGCATGAGTTTTGGCTTCCAAGAGGGCATGTTAGCATGAGTTTTGGCTCCAAGAGGGCATGTTAGCATGAGTTTTGGCTCTCAAGAGGGCATGTTAGCATGAGTTTTGGCTCCCAAGAGGGCATGTTAGCAAGAGTTTTGGCTTCCAAGAGGGCATGTTAGCAGGAGTTTTGGCTCCCAAGAGGGCACTTTAGCACAAGTTTTGGCTCTCGAGAGGGCATGTTAGCATGAGTTTTGGCTCTCAAGAGGGCATGTTAGCACATGTTTTGGCTCCCAAGAGGGCATGTTAGCATGAGTTCTGGCTCCTAGATGGCACGTTTTTCAACAATTGGGCCACGATGGGGGGCCCTATGCACATCAGTGGCCTAAAGGACGTCCTGACCTATTTCGGTCTCAACTACACACATGTAAAGTTCCTGATTGTATCTTAAACAATTATTTTGCCTGGGGTGAGAAGTGTGTGTGCGTGTGTGTGTGTGTGTGTGTGTGTGTAGTAGTAGTAGGTGTGGAAGAAGGTTTCACGCACAAGCAATCACTCACACACACACACACGCACAGACATACCGACTCAAAAGGTGAAAACAACACCAGCAAGCTAGCAACCAGCAAGCTATAAATGTCATGATCTCATTATGTCTAATGAGATGCATGTGAAAAGGAACAGAAAACCCTTGACCTTTGAAACTAGCTGAGCATTAAACCAGTGAGCTGAGCATTAAACCAGTGAACAACAGTGACTATTTTTTAATGATTATACAGAACAAAAAATCGACCTACAGATCATCTACAATCCTGTTGCAAAAAGAGTATGACTTTTCTTTCTTTTAGGAATGGTTGGCCAGCATAACTTGAAAGGGAGCATCCATGGGACAAAAGTGTAACTGAAAAGTCCCCTCTTCCTCCTGCTGCTATGATTACTGCCCATGGGTGCAGATCCCAGGGGGGACGGGAGGAAACAATGATACCCAACACCCTAAATTATTAAAAATGGAACAAATGTATTTCCAGACTTCACATTTTAGATTTACAACTGAAAAAAAATGTTTGAAATGTTGAAAATATATTTTCCGAATCAATATTTTAAGAAAACGGTCCGATGTTCTCTGCTATTCACAGAAAGGGTCCTTTGTTCCCTGGTCTGTTATTTTTTTCACAATCAGTGCCGAATTCCACTGCAAATAGACTTATAGAACCCTAAAACTACCCCCTAACCCTAACCGTAACCCCTAACCCTAAGAAAATGCTGAATTAAATCAGCAGAGGCATAGGCTTATGCAACCAGAGAACATAGGGCCCAGGGAACGGGATGACCCCTTCTTAATTCAAACCACATGTCTGCAGCTGTGTTACTCTCTTACAAGTTAGCAGTTGGGGAGCCAGTGCACTGACATGAAAGACAGTGGTCTTGACATCCTCTTTGTTCCACCCTCTTTCCAGTAGGTGTACAGATAGATGTAGATTGTTCTAATAGTTTTTATTTATCAAATACAATTAAATGAAATAAAATGCAAATCCACCACCTAAAAAAAACTGTTTGTTGCGAACCCCATTTGATAGATTGGGACCCAGTGTCTCAGTGTTATGGCTATGGGTGATGTCATCTTCAACAGTCAATGTGCAGCAGAGGATAGCTGATTAATGTGTGATCAGCAGGCTGTCCCTAAACGAAACCACAACTGTCTATGGCCTGGATTCTGATTGTTAGATTGATGTGCTTAAGTTTTCAAATAAGACTTTGACCAAGATATTTATTTATACTGCAAAGGACGTCCTACTGGCAAACCAGTCTTTGTTGCATTACCAAAATCCTCTCAGTAACATAGAATGTAATGTGATTAATAATAACAGATTTGCTAATACCCCATATTCAGTTTCTCCAAACTCTGCAATTTCGACTTGATGCGATGCAAAATATGCCACAAAAAGTATTTACAGAAGTCTGTCATACGCCACAAAAAATAAATTTCACTGCCATGACGATACACTGACACAGGAAGGCCACTACCATAGACATTTCATGAACATTCAGGTTATTTTAAAAGGGGTATCTTCTGAAAAAAACATTTCCAGTATTTGGATGAGGAGACCAAAGGGAGACATTTTTTGTAGGATTCAGAATAAAATTGGAAGAGAATATAATAGAAGCTGTAACAGAAGAATACAAGTGATTTTTAGCAGAAAGAGAATTGGTCATTGTCATTTAAACGTAACATTGCTTTTAATGGGGAAACAGCCAACTGGGAACTGTGATGAATGTTGGGAGAGGGAAGCTGTGGAGCATGCTCTGTGCATGTGCAGGAAGTCTCACCTGAAAACCCACCTTTTCAGGCAGGCCTACTCCCTTTATTTTATTTTCTCTGTTAAAGCTGGATTGACCCCAGCCTTTTCTCTTTGTTTCTACTACTATAAGTATTATTAGTATGTAGTTCTTTTGTCAGATTATATTATTCCTTTTATGACTGAGTGTTTTTATTGTTTCATTTTGTAAGGTGACCTTGGCTGTAATGAAAGATGGACTTCGGAGGGCTGGAAAAACTGTGATAAATGTACAGATAATATTGAAATATGGAGAATCAGCGGAGGGCAGAGAACAAATTTTGAGATTCCTGACAGAATCAGGTCTCATTAAAAGATTGTGATTTTGGAAAGGTATAGATGATGTCATGTAATGTCAATGTAAGTACAGAGGGAGGCAGTAATGCAACATAATGGATGTAAACTGCCATTAAACCCCAAAGAAGAAGAAGAAAAAACATCTCCAATGTTTTTTTTTTTCCAACAGCTTTATTTAAAAGAGGTTGACATAGATACATTTAGTATGCAGGGAAGAGTGGGTAATACAGAGAACATGCCTGGGGTTCATTATACAAGGTTATACATGTAGCAAAAGTCAATGGTTTTAATAGCCTTTTCATTTCCTGATTTGGTGATTACCTTAAAGTAAAGCTCCATTTCCTTTTGAAAAACATAAATTATTTTATGAATATGTTATAAAATAAAAACAGATTCATTAAAAAGTAACATTTTCCGTCTTTCTTGGAGTAATTATGGAAACCCAAAACAACATTTTCCTAAAAATCTATAGTGAAAGAATATATTTGCTAAGGTCTGCCCATAGATTTCTGGGGTGAGAGCAAAGCCAGAACAAATTAACAACTGTTTCTAGATGATCTCTAATAATTGTTCCTGAAGATTTATCAACTTTTACTTTTGACTGATCCCCTGTAAAAGAACTTGTTGTTTTATATATTTATTTTCTATTGCTTTGCTTTCAATTTTTGTTCTGTTTATATCCTATTCTTTTTCAATGTAAGAAGTGCTACGCTCAGTTCTGAATGCAACAACTTTTGTAATTAGATTTAAATGTACTTATTTGTATTGTAGTTTGCACTTGCAATAAAAAAGATTAAAAAAGATTTTTACTAGTTCCTGCAGATTTTTTTCATCAACTTTATTATTCATTTACAAAATAGACTAACAGTGCATCAAACCATATGATGAGCCTCACATTAATAACCATTGGATGACAAATAGACATAACAAAATAAATACATAAATAGAGATAAAAATGATATTGATGATTTAAAAAAGGGTAAAAAGTAAGATACACCAGGGGATATGAGCTATGAAAATTAAAAGTGGAAGCACAGATTTATAGTTTTGATAGCTTTCTTGATTTTAGAAGTAATAACAGTAATAACAATAACAGTTTACTTTGGCAAATTTACACTTTACACAAGAATTAAAATGAGATTAACTAAAAATATATTATTTTCAGCTGGAGCGTCACTCTTTACAAACCAAAAAAGGACATGGGTCCATTAAAATTTCTAATAAAACAATAAGAAAGATGCTTCACACATCCTTTGTTGTCTTTTGAAACTCTATCAAACAAATCTTCCTCAAAGATGTTATAAATTCTTTACGCTCTAAATATTTAAAATTCCCCATGAATCCAAAAGCTAAAGAAATCCATTTTAAAAATTTAAATGGTGTGTATCCATGTGGTTAACTGTTACAACAGAGATTTGGTTTTGAAACAAACAAATGTGAATTTTGTGATGATATTGAAACCTCTGATCCTTTATTTTTTCAGTGCATGTTTTCTGAAGCACTCTGGACTGATATGCAAGACTGACTGCACCAGCCTGTCGTTAGGAACAAACGACCTATGTGGTCGTATGGGTTGGAGGACTTGTTGGACTGCACACAAAGATCCCACTGGAACCCTTTTCTCAAAAAGACATTATTTATGGAGTTGTTATGGTCAATAATGAATATACTAATCCTGGGATGAATTCACAAAGGTAAATATATGAAAAGTGAAACCTAAGTTCTATGTGTTTCATAACGAGCTTTTCTCTTTCACCAAAGCCCTTAACATAACGAAAAGTAAATATGCAATGAAACTTTTCAGTTTATTTGAAAAATATGCTCTGTGAGAAAAGCCCTAGCTGACTTATGTTTACATTCTTCTTTGCACCAGCTCCTTTTGAATGTAAACATGATGTAAGCCATGTTGTTTGTACATGATTTTATTAATAAGTTGGAAAAAAAAGGACATGATTCCTGCAGATTTAACAATCCCTTCCAAACGCTTCCGACCATAGACTGTATAAAAAATGGACGTAGCCTCTTCGCCGGGGCCCGCTCTTTTAACTTGATCCAATCCTTTTCGCCTCTATAGGAGAAGAGAGCAACACATGAGGCCACGCCCCAATTTGGGTGAAAACACTGCCTGCTTTGAATGGCGGTAAATACAAATTCCGCCCCTATCTGTCCTGATTTCGCCTATTTTATGCTAACCGGCCTAGGAACCTCCTGCAAAGACTAACGTTAGTCAGGCAGACATCTAAATACATCGCTGCAGAGGGGCGATGTATATAGAGCCCACACATTTATTCCTGCCTCATTGAAGCACCAGGAAATGCAGGCCTATGACAACCCTATCTCTGTCGTTAAAATACTGTCGTTTTAGTTTAGCTCTGTGAAACTAAACAAACAGCCAATGCTTTGTCCACCTGAGGTTAAATGAGGGTGAAAATCTACTGTCTTTCTTTCTCTGACGCACACACTCACTGCATCTTTCAGACATCATACTATCAATACCTTTGGAAATATTACTGTGTTTACCATAGACTGTAATGTATTTCCTCAAATGTGATCAAATTTATTTTCATAAACTGAGTATTCACTCCTGTTTTTCATATTAACGCCCACAAAACACTGAGGTCTTCTCCTTTGTTTTCACCTGAAAGGGGGCGCAGCCTTTTATGTGACGTAGAGTTGCTCTCTTCTATCTTGTCAGACTTTGACTCCTCCTCATTTCTTTTTAACCAAAAAAGGTAATTGAAGTGACATTGGGGGAGGGAGATAAGTCCGTCTTGGTTACATTTACAGAATTAGCGACATTAGCTCCATCGCCCAGGAGCTAGGCTAACAGAACACGTTACTAGATAAACGGAAGTGGGAGTCCTATGTCTCTTGCCGAGACTATGATATGAAATAAAGTTTGGGAATTTTTTTTCTAATCCAGCATTTATAATCTATGATTTAAACTGATATTTAACATAGTACCATGCTCATAGACTGTAAAACACCGACCCCCAGGGTCCAAATCCTCCCGGTGCCCCAGATTAGCATCTAGTGTGCCATCGATAGTAGGCTATATTGCAAGTCATGGTGCAAGTGCGACTATTAATCAGCATAACAAGCTAACGTTACCGTGTGTTCCTAAACCATCTGTTTGTACAGTCGATCGAAGTGCAAACCATCTTGTCATTTATGGAAACACCTCCACACCAATGGCCGCAGTCGAGGTCAAGCTGACGGAGTTAGCGTGCTTATCCTGACAACTAGTGAGGGACAGAGGCTAACTGTCACTCAAGAGGCTGCATCCTTAATTATTCATAAACCTTAAGCTCCAATAAAATAAAAACTAGCCTGGTACAAACAACCCCCACCCCGCCCCTTCCCCTCAGTGTAGTAATGGAGACATGACCTAAACATACAGACTAGCATGTGTTTTTGTTAACAAGTCCTAAATAGGTTTAATTATGCTTTGAAAATCGGCCTGTTTAACATGGGGGTCAATGAGAAACTGCTATATTGTGCAAACTACTCTTGCTGGAAAACTGCAGTTTTTTGGCACTTCTGTACTGGATCAACCAGGAAGTCGCTGTGGTGGGGGCGTGGTATTTCAGCGCATTGTAAATAGCGCGCCGTGACGTCATCACGTCGGGCCGAATGAAGCGTCATTCTTTCTGATGTAGAGCGGCGCGGCGGCCTTTCTTTGCTGCTCTGCACTTCTCTGTCTGTCTGCTCATCCCACGGTGTTTCAGCTCTCAATTTGATACTAACCATGACCAAACAGTCGCCACTCCTGGCCGCTTGCCTGCTGCTTCTTCTGGCTGCTGTGAGCCCGAAGGTTTCAGCGGAAGGTCTGGTGAACGAGGAGGTGAAGAGGACCGTGGACCTAAGCACTCATCTGGCCAAGATCACCGCGGAGATCGTGCTGTCCAACCAGGGGCACTCAGCCGTCCACAGCTTCATATTAGCGGTGGAGGCGGACCTGGCCCCGCACCTGGCGTACATCGGAGCTTCGGTGAGTCTCGCATGAGTGCCTTAAACACCGCGAACGCCTCTGACTTTAGCCGTTAGCTTTAGCCTGTTAGCCACATCATTTAAGTCGCTACTCATTTAATGGCTCTGCGCAAACTCGATGCTCTCAAAAGATGCATTTTTTCACGAAATCGACAGCAGCGATATTGCGCATGCTATCAGCATGCTTCCATAGGATGATGCAGTGCGTTCATTGAATGCATGAAATCCCAGCTACATGCTAATATGCAGTGAGGTCCTGCTACAAGTCAAACAGCCAGTTAGCCAACGGTATCTATTTCAACATGTGACGTCGCATTGCTAAGTGCACGGTATCGGCCTCATCACGTTAACTGTGAGCAGAAATGTACCGAACAGCTTAATCCACATTAGATCAATTCATTTTGATCCAATGTGGAATAAGATGTGAACTTCCGCAGCGCTGCACGCTCTGTCAGCGGCTGAATGACACGTATGAGCTGCGCAGCTCACTTCCGTGTGTGACCGCGCAGGCCTGCCCCCTTCACTTTGTGTGTGAAACTGTAACAATGCTCTGTTTTTCCTTGACATAATAATACGATACAGACGGTTAATTCAAGGAACTATTATCTATTGGATTATAGTCCTGTCATTTGGGTTGTGTTTATGTTAAATAAAGAGTATGCTCAGATCAGCATTTTTCCACAGGTGAAGGGTGATGAGGAGGAGGATGGCACACTTGAACTCCAACAGACAACTGTTCAGGGCCAAAGGTAAGAGACTGGACTCTTACATTCAGTGTTCGAAATTAACACCAGCCAACATTCCACACGTGGGTTAAAATACATTTTGGCGGGTGTTAATAATAATTTACTAGCCAGTTTGGCTAGCGATATGAGGTCCAACATGAGGCATTACATGCATGATAGGAAACAACGCAAACAAAACAAACACTTTGGTGGTGGGAACTAGTCATTTTAAAGTCGAGGCAGTAAAGGACCATGAGAGTGCCTGATGTTATCTGGGGAGCCTCAGGAACTTGTATGTAATATAGATAGATAGACAGATAGATTGATTCCAAGCTTGAAATAAAATGTTCGCACTTTCTGTGTGTATTTTGTTGTATGTAGTGTACTTGATATGTTTTTCATGCCAACAATGTTAATAAAATGATTGAATGCGTTCAGTGACACTCAAAATTCTAATGGAAATTCGGATGATGATTCATGCTGGTGATCAAAAAAAGTTACTTTAGAACCCTGCCTCCATGTCATCTAAACAGACTGTCACGCCTCTAAACAACTAAAGTGTTGGAGACAAACAAGATCACACCCTGGACCTTGTTTTGGCCTATGCTGTGGAAATGAATGACTTAAGTCTTTTCACAGAATCCTATTTTATCAGACCATTATTTAATAACTTTTGAATTCATATTACAGGACTACTCACCTCTGGGCAAAAGTTTCTACACTAGATGTTTATCTGATAGTGCTGTAACTAAATTTAAGGAAGCAATTCCATCTGCATTTAATTTAATGCCTTATCCTAATATTCAAGATTCCTGTACTAACGTTAGTTTTTCTGAAATTGATCACCTTGTTGAAAGTGTTGCAGGCTCAGTACGAACAACACTTGACTCTGTTGCTCCGTTAAAAAAGAAGATCATGAAACAGAGGAAGTTAGCTCCTGGGTAAAACGCACAATCCTGTGAATTAAAACGAACATCGCGAAAATTGGAAAGTAAATGGCGCTCCACTAAATTAAAGCAGCCTGTTACTCATCTTTAATAGAGGAGAATAAGAACAATCCTAGATGTCTTTTCACTGTGGCCAGGCTGATAGAGAGCCACAGCTCTACTGAGTCATGTATTCCTATAACCCTCAGTAGTAAAGACTTCATGACCTTCTTTAATGATAAAACAAAAACTTCGAGGTGTATGGAAAGATTTGTAAACAAAGCGGCGCATCGCAATGACATCAATCAATGCGTGTGACGTGTTGACGTATAGGCAGGCAAGAAGCAGTTGCGCGAGGCCCAGGTTGTGTGAGTAAAAACGGGCCTCGCCTTGTTATGCTGATGATACACAATTATATTTGTCGATCAAACCAGAAGAAACCGATCAGTTAGATAAACTTCTAATGTGCATAAAGGAAATAAAAAGCTGGATGACCTGCAATTTTCTGATGTTAAACTCAGAAAAAACAGAAGTTATTGTATTTGGCCCTAAAAGCCTCCAAAACTCTTAAGATAAAGATATTGTTACACTGGATGATGTTCTGTTGACCTCCAGCACCACAGTAAGGAACCTGGGTGTTATTTTTTATCAAGATATGTCCTTCGATTCTCACATAAAAATAACGACAAAGACTGCATATTTTCACCTGCGTAATATTGCGAAAATTAGGAACATTGTGTCTCAGAAAGATGCAGAAAATCTAGTCCATGCATTTGTTACTTCTAGGCTGGACTACTGGAACTCCTTATTATCAGGCTGCTCCAATAAGTCTGTTAAGAGTCTCCAGTTGGTCCAAAATCCTGCAGCTCGTGTACTAACTAAAACAAATTGAAGAGAACATATTTCTCCTGTATTAGCTTCTTTGCACTGACTACCTGTAAAATCTAGAATAGAATTTTAAATCCTTCTCCCTACCTACAAAGCTCTTATTGGTCAGGCTCTATCGTATCTTAGAGCGCACTCACACTGTCCTTCCGCACCGCACCCCGGGCTTTAGGGTACTTGTCCCCCCTCCCTCTCCCACCGCGCCCCAGGCCCGTTTGTACTCACACTGCCTGGACCTCGCGCAAATGCTTCTTGCTGTCCATACGTCATCACGCCGTAACACGTCACACGCATTGATTGACGTCATCGCGATGCGTCTCTTTGTTTACAAATCTTTCCATAGACCTCAGAGTTTTTGTGAGTCTTGTCGACTGTTTTTGAATATTTTCATCCGCCCAAAATCTGCAGTAAACACTCGACCTCCGCATCACACCAACATGAACCTTTCGCCGGCATTGCTGTTGTTGTAAATGTCCGCGCATGGTCCGTCCTTCTATTTACTATGTCCGAACAGGCGCACATAAATCCGTCCTCGTGCTCGTACACGTGCGCGCGCTCGTACATGTGCAAACGCGCTCTACAAAAGCCCACCTCTCTCAGGCGGGCCGTGGACGGCCCGCTGGCCGCAGTTATGCACGGAACGGGTACACTCACACTGCTCAAACGCACTAGGCTTTAGCCGAAAAAACGGTTTTGGCCCGGTGAGGAAGGACAGTGTGCCCTTAAAGAGCTCATAGTACCGTATTACCCGACTAGTTCTCTGCACTCCGAGAATGCAGAGCTACTCGTCGTTCCTAGAGTCTCCAAAAGTAGAATGGGATGCAGAGCCTTCAGCTACCAAGCTCCTCTCCTGTGGAACCAACTCCCAAGTGTTATTCGGGAGGCAGACACTGTCCCCATATTTAAAAGTAAACCTAAAACTTTCCTCTTTGATAAAGCTTACAGCTAGGGCTTACGAGTCCTTAGCTATGTTGTTATTTTTAAGATAATTGTGTCAGAACAGATGACTGTCCTCCACAGAGCTGGGTCTGTCCGACGTTCCTGCCTGTTGTAGGGTTTTTGTTGCCACCGTACTCTATGGAGGAATTGTTGTGTCTATGTAAATCATAAATAAGTCATAGTGTGGTCTATACCTACTCTGTATCCTGAGATCCTAAATGTCCTGAGATGACTTTTGTTATGACTTGGCACTATAAATAAAAATTGAATTGAAGATTTTTACATTCAGTAACTTAATATGAAAATAAATGTGTTTATTATTAAATTAAAAAAAAACATTTAGGTCAATTTGGCACATTTTTCATGTACAGTTTAAAGTAATAAAACCACAATCCCCTTCCTTAGAATTCCTCTTTTAAGAATTTAAAAATGCTTTCCTGTGAAGTTGGTTTTTACAGCAGCAGTGTTATCATTATGAAAATGTGTCTTACCCATGCTCCTCTGTCTCATATGTTCCCATATAGTGGAAGTTTTTTCAAAGTGCAGCTGCCCTCCAATCTGGCAGCAGGTGCTCAGCTAAAAACGAAGGTGGAGATGACCTTCAGCCATGTCCTGAAGCCTTTCCCCACACACATCACACAAGCTGAGCGCCAGCTGGTGGTCTTTCATGGCAACCACTACCTGTACTCTCCATACACCACCCGCAGTCAAACTACACGTGTTCGCCTGGCCTCCAAGACTGTAGAGACCTACACCAAGCTTGGTAACCCCAGCAAGAACGACGAGATGATTGAGTACGGGCCTTTCCGTGACGTGGCTCCGTTCAGCGAGGTACAGCTTAGACCAGATTTGACACGCTTCAAGTGAAGCTGCAAGAAAGTTGGTAAAACATTCTCCATTGTGTTCTCTACTGTCCACAGGATACGATGAAGATCCATTATGAAAACAACTCACCCTTCCTCACCATCAGTGTCATCACTCGAACCATTGAGGTCTCTCACTGGGGGAACATTGCTGTGGAAGAGACTATCGACCTGAGGCACACAGGAGCCATGCTGAAGGGGCCTTTCTCTCGTTACGATTATCAGCGCCAGTCAGACAGCGGCATCTCATCTGTCAAATCCTTCAAGGTGTTGTATTACACTTAAACCACTGACTTCTGACATGGTTTCACTGTTAAGGTGAGGATGATGACTGTATACTTTCTCCTCAACAGACTATTCTTCCGGCCTCGGCTCAGGACGTCTACTACAGAGATGAGATTGGGAACATCTCCACCTCCCATCTGCAGGTTCTGGATGACTCAGTGGAGGTGGAGGTCAGGCCTCGCTTCCCCTTGTTCGGAGGCTGGAAGACCCACTACATCATTGGATACAATCTGCCCAGCTATGAGTACCTCTACACCCTGGGTGAGTTGACTTCGGTTTAGGGCTGGGTATCACCTAAAAAACGACGATGCCTCATCTCATCTCATCTCATCTCATCTTCAACCGCTTATCCGTGGTCAGGTCGTGGGGGCAGCAGCTCTAGCAGAGGACCCCAAACTTCCCTTTCCCGGGCCACATTAACCAGCTCTAACTGGGGGATCCCGAGGTGTTCCCAAGCCAGTGTGGAGATATAATCTCTCCACATAGTCCTGGGTCTTACCCGAGGCCTCCTCCCAGCTGGACATGCCTGGAACACCTCCCTAGGGAGGCGCCCAGGGGGCATCCTTACTAGATGCCCGAAACCACCTCAACTGGCTCCTTTCAACGCAAAGGAGCAGCCGCTCTACTCTGAGTTCCTCACGGATGGCTGTACTTCTCACCCTATCTCTAAGGGAGACTCCTGCCACCCTCATTAGAAAACCCATTTCGGCCGCTTGTACCCGTGACCTCGTTCTTTCGGTCATGGCCCAGCTTTCATGACCATAGGTGAGGGTAGGAAACGAAGATTGACCGGTAGATCGAGAGCTTTGCCTTCCGGCTCAGCTCTCTTTTCGTCACAACGGTGCGGTAGAGTGACTGCAACACTGCCCCCGCTGCTCCGATTCTCGGGCCAAACTCATGCTCCATCGTCCCCTCACTCGAGAAGATGATCCTGAGGTACTTGAACTCCTTCACTTGGGGTAAGGACTCATTCCCTACCTGGAGTAAGCAATCCACCGGTTTTCTGCTGAGAGCCATGGCCTCATCCCAGCTGTTTCACACTCAGCTGCGAACTGATCCAGTGAGTGCTGAAGGTCACTGACCGACGATGGCATCAGGACCACATCTTCTGCAAAAAGCAGAGACAAGATCCTCAGCCCACCAAACTGCAACCCCTCCCCGCCTGGACTACGCCTCGATATCCTGTCCATGAAAATCACGAACAGGATTGGTGACAAAGCGCACCCCTGGCAGAGGCCAACCCCCACTGGGAACGAATCCGACTTACTGCCAAGGATCCGGACACAGCTCTCGCTTTTGGTGTACAGAGATTAGATGGCCCACAGAAGTGACCCCCCCACCCCATACTCCCGCAACACCTCCCACAGTATCTCCCGAGGGACACGGTCATATGCCTTCTCCAGATCCACAAAGCACTTGTAAACTGGATGGGCATACTCCCAGGCCCCCTCCCGGATCCTTGCGAGAGTGAAGAGCTGGTCCGTTGTTCCATGTCCAGGACGGAATCCGCATTGTTCCTCTTCAATCTGAGGTTTGACTATAGGACGTACCCTCCTTTCCAGCACCTTGGAGTAGACTTTACCAGGGATGCTGAGTAGTGTGATACCCCTGTAATTGGCACACACCCTCTGGTCCCCCTTTTTTAAATAGGGGAACCACCACCCTGGTCTGCCACTCCCTTGGCACTGTCCCAGTCTTCCACGCAATGTTGAAGAGACGTGTCAACCAAGACAGCCCCTCCAAACCCAAAGCTTTCAGCATTTCTGGACGAATCTCATCAATCCCTGGGGCATTTTCACTGTGGAGTTGTTTGACTACCTCAGTGAAATCCGCCAGGGATATTGACAATGATTCCCCATTAGCCTCCAGCTCTGCCTCTACAAAAGAGGGCGCGTTAGTCGGATTAAGGAGTTCCTCAAAGTGCTCCTTCCACCGCCCGATTACCTCATCAGCGTCCCGTCCTTACTGTACAGCTTGGACGGTTCCCCGTTTCACCCTCCTGAGGTGTCAAATGGTTTTCCAGAAACACCTTGGTGCCGCCAAAAAATCCTTTTCCATGACTTCTCCGAACTCCTCCCACACCCGCTGCTTTGCCTCTGACACAGCAGAGGCTGCAGCCCTTCTGGCCTGTTGGTACCTTGCAACTGCCTCCGGAGTCTTCTGGGATAACATATCCCGGAAGGCCTGCTTTTTTAGTCGGACAGCTTCCCTGACCACCACGGTGTTCGAGGGTTACCGCCCCTTGAGGCACCTAAGACCTTTGGGCCACAACTCACTGCTGCACCTTCAGCAATGGAAGCTTTGAACATTGCCCACTCCGGTTCAATGCCCCCAACCTCCACAGGGATGCCAGAAAAGCTCCGCCGGAGGTGTGAGTTGAAGATCTCTCGGACAGGGGCCTCCTTCAGACGTTCCCAGTTTACCCGCACTACTCGTTTAGGCTTACCTGGTCTGTCCAGAATCTTCCCCCATCCTCTTGCCCAACTCATCACCAAATGGTGATCAGTTGACAGCTCTGCCCCTCTCTTCACTTGAGTGTCTAAAACATACGGCCTAAGATCAGATGATACGATCACAAAATCGATCATCGACCTTTGGCCTAGGGTGCTCTGGTACCACGTACACTTATGAGCATCCTTATGTTCCAACATGGTGTTAGTTATAGACAATCCATGACTAGCACAGAAGTCTAATAACAGATGACCGCTCGGATTCAGATCAGAGTTTCTCCCAATCACGCTACTCCAGGTGTCTCCCACAGCGTGGAAGTCTCCCAGCAGAACTATGGAGTCCCCTACTGAAGCCCCATGCAGGACTCCATTCAGGGTCTCCAAGAAGGCTGAATACTCTGAACTGCTGTTCAGTGCATATGCAAAAACAACAGCCAGAGTTTTCCCCCTACCACCCGCAGGCGTAAGGAGGCGGCCCTCTTGTCCACCGGGGTGAACTCCAACACTGCGGCCCGCCCGGCGCCTCACACCCTGGGCAACTCCAGAGAAGAATAGGGTCCAACCCCTATCCAGGAGTACGGTTCCAGAACCAAGACTGTGTGTGGAAGTAAGCCCCACCAGAACTAACTGGTAGCGCTCCAACTCCTGCACAAGCTCCAGCTCCTTCCCTGACAGAGAGGTGACATTCCACTTCCCCAGAGCCAGCCTCTGCTGCCTGTGTCTGGTCCGTTGAAGCCCCTCACCTTCACTGTCACCCGTGCAGCAGCGCACCCGACCCAAGCGGTTCCTCCTGCGAGTGGTGGGCCCACAGGATGGAGAGGAGGGAGGTGACATGTCACTTTTTCGGGCTGTGCCCGGCCGGGTTCCGTGGCAAACCCGGCCACCAGGCGCTCGCCGGCAAGGCCTTCGTCTGGGCCTGGCTCCAGACGGGGGCCCTGGGCTACCTCCGGCCAGGGTCTCTCTTCCTCTTCCTCATTTGTGCATAGTGTCTTTGTGAACCATTCTTAGTCCGGCCCCTCGCCTGAGACCACTCTGCCATGGGAGACCCTACCAGGAGCACTAGGCTCCAGACAACACAGCCCTCAGGTTCACAGGGACACACAAACCTCTCCACCACAATAAGGTGATGGTTCGCGGAGAGGAAAACGATGATACCAGTACCCATAAAGTGTTACAGATACCAATAGAGTACTTAATTTGATACTTTTTGAAAAAGAAATCTACTCATTCGATATCTATCATGTGAATGGAAGCATCTCGACACGCTGAACTGCCAGCTCTGTTAAACACAAACCCGACTTCACTTCGCCTCAGCACAGGTTGTTGCTGCTGCAGTAGAAGAAGAAGAAGAAGAAGAATTCCTTTATTAGTCCCGCAACGGGGAAATTCGATAGTAGCGGGTCGTTTGAAGAATGCTTGCGTTAATTTGCTGCGAGCAAAACAAGATCTGTGTACAAAAATTACAGAACGCATGGATAATTTGACTGGAAACGTTTTTATACCACTTGATACTGGATTATTTCGGCCGATGCCTTAAAGATATCGGACAGATACCCAGCCCTACTTCTCCTAACACGAACAGGGGAACTTCAATTCCCAGTTAGACCCATGTTCTGAAGGACCATGCCAGTGTTGCTCAGCAGAGCAGATCATGATGTTGTATCATCATCATCATCATCATTTCAACCCGGTCTTCTTGTTGTTGCTAATGTGTCATGTGGTTTTATCTTCTAGGTGACCAGTATGCATTGAAGATGAGATTGGTTGACCATGTGTATGATGACCAGGTGATTGACTCCCTCACCGTTAAAATCATCCTACCAGAGGGGGCCAGGTCAGTGTTTGCAAGTACATTTGCAGTATGTTAGGTTTAGTAGAGATTTCTACTGTATTCAATGCTGATATCTCATATTTTCCTGGTCTTGTCCTATCAGAAACATCCACGTGGATACACCTTACAAAATTGACCGCATGCCAAACCAGCTGCACTATACATATCTGGACACCTTTGGCCGACCAGTGCTGGTTGCTACTAAGAACAACTTGGTGGAGCATCACATCCAGGATGTTGTGGTAAGATAAATAAAAGGACCGTGCATTATATATTCTATGCATATAAATGCATTCTGTAGCAGCAAATATGTAGAAAATGCCTTTGACTAACATAACATTTAGCAACTACAGTGTTATTAGCCGGATAGCATGCAGAGCTGTAGTTTTTTTTTTTTTGCACAACTGGGAAATAGATATATTAGAATGAGCTGAGTTCCTTTGTGGTGCCAGTAATATGAACCTGTTACATTTTTTATCTTCCCTATGGAGCCGTCCTCAGGACAAACAGCAAAAGGGAAGTTTACTGAGTTATCTGGATATAACTTTGTAAGGCTTTTGACATCAGCTTTGTTCCAGTTTTGAGGAATCTTTTAGTGAGTTTTCAGGGTAAATTGGTAAACCTGCTTTTTAGAACAAATTTTAGGAAAGCCAGGATGTTTTTGTTTGTGGTAGCTTTTGAATATCACCGTCTTTAGGTGCTGTTTGATGCTATTACTGAAATATGTATGACCATACTTACTATTATAATACATCCTTCAAAGTACTGTATCCTCAGTGTCAAGACAAGGTGTATATTTCTAATATATTACAGAGAAAAGCATGCATTATTATCTCAGTCTTTGAATCAGTATGTATGTATAATGAATAAATATCAAAGTAGTAAATTATTAATATTTGGTCTAGTAAACAATTGTTTGAGTACTTTCTTCATGGGTTAAGACACAGACCAATGACGCAATGTCCCTAGTTCTCATACAACCTTTGTTGCATGTTGTTTCCCCTCTTCTCTCCCCTCATTTCCTCTCTCTATTATATAGCTACCCAATAAAACTATCAAATGCCCCCAAAAGAAGAAATAAAACAAGCTGTGAAGTTTTATTCAAATCTGAATTAATAAACCATTTTTGTGATTACCAGGTTCATTATAACTTCAACAGGATCCTGATGCTACAGGAGCCTCTCTTGGTTGTAGGGGCCTTCTACATCCTCTTCTTCACTGTCATCATCTACGTCCGCCTGGACTTTGCCATCACAAAGGTACGACAGCATTTATGTTTCTATGCTCTACGCTCCCCTCTCTTGGCAGATATTCTGCATAATTGTATCTTCATTCAGTTCTTGTGCCTTCACTGTTTTTAAATGCGTGTTTATGTCTCTCTTTATTCAGGACCCTGCAGCTGAGGTGCGTATGAAGGTGGCCTCCATCACCGAGCAGGTGCTGACTCTGGTCAACAAGCGCCTGGGTCTGTACCGACACATGGATGAAGTGGTCAACCGCTATAAGCAGTCCCGGGACACCGGGGCGCTAAACAGTGGTCGGAAGACCCTGGACGCCGACCATCGTACTCTCACCAACGAAATCAGCTCACTGCAGGCCCGTCTCAAAGCCGAGGGCTCCGACTTGGCTGATAAGGCTAGTGGCGTGTTTGAGAGCGCAGATTGAAATGGTGTAAAATAAATAATCTGAAAGTACAGTGACGTTAACTCCTCTCTCTGTGCTCTCAGGTCGGGGAGGTCCAGAAGCTGGATGGCCAGGTGAAGGAGCTGGTGTGTCGCTCCTGCCAGGAGGCAGAGCGGCTGGTGGCTGGTAAGGTCAAGAAGGAGGCTTACATCGAGAGCGAGAAGACTCTGACGGGCAAGAGACAGGAGCTCGTCAGTCGCGTCGACAGTCTGCTGGATGCCCTCTAAACTACTCCTGCCACACTAGCACACACATACAGACACACACGAATGAGAACGAAATTAAATGTGACACAAATGCTTACACATTTTTTTTATTACCATCTTTGAACTCAGATATGGACAATTAACATCTCATATTCTGGTAGTGATAGGTTTATCCAAACACTTGTGCCTTGTGATAAACTTGAGGTCACTGCGCGCTCAGCTCCACAGCAGCTATGTCACAACTTCTGGCTTTTTTGTGTCTGTTTTTGAGTTTGATGAGCTACATTTTGTCACACTTCTCAGACTTGACACTTCATTTTTATGTCAAAATCTGGTCTTTGTACCCCCCTTATGTATGTATGGTTATGGGACTTTTTTTGGAAACCAATAACAGATGGGCCCAAGTGTTTTCCTTGTTCTCATGTCTTTACTCACATATGCCGTATTCTACGATTGAGTCATCTGTAATTATTTAGTAAGAAGGTGATTTTTTTCTAATAGTATCTCTTTCGCACTTACCTTTTTTCTACTCGCCCCTGACTGACGTTTTTATTTGATGAACAAATTTAAGGCTCTAATTCTGTGTCATCCCAAACACTTGTTTTTGATGTTCCTCAGTCATATTTTCTACATTTTGTATGATTTTGTTTTGTCTTGTAAGTGGTGTTTTTTGACCATGAGATTAGTGAGTACATGAGATTAGGCTGTATGTGAGAAAAGACATGGGAGATAGGACACAGGTGTTTGTGAAATGGGCAATGATATGGAAAGCTGTCAAATTTGAAATAAAGTTTTGAGAAACTTCTCATTTAGCATGATTTTAGATGACAGCAAGTGTATTAAGATGATTGATGGAGTTTAACTTTGGCGTGTTAGTACAGTTTTCCCAACCCCTTTGGTCTGTCCATCAGTTCCAAATGTAAAACGCTATTCATTATATAAAAGTGGATATTATTTTTTTCATACAGCTGAACTGAATATTTAGGTTGGTTTGCTCAACAAATGTACCAATTCCCCCTTGGTAAAGTTGAATGTTCCAACTTTTCACCGATATCTTTGTTCTAACTATTTTAGCTGTTTTTTCATTAGCTAGTAAAGGTAATTATTTGACTTGTTTAGTCATTACTTTTAGCAAACTGCTTCAACTTTTTATGCATTACTTTTAACTATTGCAATTAAGTCATACTTTGAACTAGTCTTGCTTTTAGATATTTCTACCGTGTATCGATTTATGAGTGCTAACTAGTTAGATTTCACACACCCCTGCTGTACATACCTGCAATATGAAGTTCTTTTGATCAAATCATCAAAAAAAAAAAAAAAATCATCAAATTAATTTTTTTTCCAGATTAGCTGAGCTGCTCCACAAGCTCAAAGTACCCTTTGAGTGTCTTAGTTAATTTGGGGAAGCAGTACACTTGGTTGATCAAAAGAGGGCGTACTTGTGTCAAGAACTACCACTTTAATCACATTGTGGTGTGATTAGCCCCCCACCCCCTCCTTTTAACAATGCTAAACACAATTAACCCTGCCACTGAATACTCTGCGGACATATGCTATGGATAAAATGTCATCTGACCATCCCGAAATAAAAATCAGCTACATATGACTGTTGCCCATTTTAAAACTGGCACCTCAGAGGGAATTTCCAGCACATTGTTGCATTCCTTGTTTCAGAGAAACCCCACCTATCAGACTCCTCCAGAGTGAGCGGAGCAGCTAACCTGCCTCGATCACAGTTGGTGCCCAGGACAAAACATAAGGGTCAGTCTGAGGTCATCACTTTCCCTCTGAGGTCACCAGGGGTCCTTGCAGGTCATTTCCTACTCCATAATAACAGGCCCCGCTCCGCTCACAATGATAATGTTAACATATTGTATGTGCCATACAATAATCATTCTGAAAATACACAGCAGGGGGAAAGCAAAGACAATGTCTGTTAGCACTGATTCTCGGTGCTGGTGAAAGGCCACACAATAGCATTTTTGTTTGTGTGTTTGTACTTGAGTGGAGATTTGGAGCAGTGAGAGTTTGGACTGAATGCCGCCGAGTCTCATTCTCACAGCAGAATACAGAAGGCAGACTGCTGCTGCTCGCACACATCCACCTCAACACCAGAGACTGTTTCCAACAAACAGCTGAGCTCATGTCTGCTTGATGCTATCAGGTCGCTCTGTGAGGTCAGTGACGTGATTGAAGGGTTCCTTTGAGGACAGAAACAACATTTAAAACGTGTGTATTTGAGGTTTTGAAGAAAGAATTATTGGCCTTTCTTTATAATAAAATAACCTCAGATCATCAGTATGCTTAAACTTTCTGGCCTGTTCTCCATCTGAGGATCAAAGCTGTGATGGAGATTCATAATGACACCATTGCATTTTAAAAATGAATGTCACCAAGATTCTAGGACCAGAGCCTGTATTTATTAAATGTTAAAATAAAATCAGAAAAACTGTAAGGTAAGGAAATTATTTTAAAAGCCTTTATTAGAGTGACTTAATCATAAACAACAGCCAAGTTTTGACAACTGTAGGTCTTCATCAGGGCTTTAAACAAACAAGAAAACATGAGTGTGGCCTCACCTATATTTATAACAGCCAATGAGAGACAATCACATGACCAGAGTAATATGATAGGTGAGGTATGTTAAAAAAAAGAAGAAAAAAGAAATATATATATTCACACACTCCATATATATATATATATACATATGTAAAAAAGAAAAAAAGTAAAGCATGACATCAAAATGCACAAGAGATATAAGATATATGCATCAAATATTTAAATATATATATATATATATATATATAAATCTTCTCACCTGCCGCGGGTGCGCAGGTGGTTGACCCTCTCTCTAAGCTCGGGTCCTCTCCGAGAAGCCAGGAAGCTTGAGGGTTCTGCGCAGTATCTTTGCTGTTCCGAGCACTGCACTTTTCTGGACCAAGTTGTCAGAGATTGTTCCGGGAATCTGCTGTAACCACTCCTCCAGCTTGGGGGTCACTGCCCTTAATGCTTCGATCACCACGGGCACTACTGTCACCTTTACCTTCCAGGCTCTCTCCAGCTCCTCTCTGAGCCCTTGGTATTTTCCAAGTTTCTCTTGTTCCTTTTTGCGGATGTTCCCATGGCTTGGTATCGCCACATCCACCACCACAGCTTTCCTCTGTCCTTTATCCATCACCACGATATCTGGTTGGTTTGCCATTAGCATCCTGTCAGTCTGTATCTGGAAGTCCTACAGGGTCTTTGCTCGCTCATTCTCCACCACCTTTGGAGGAGTTTCCCATTTGGATCTTGGGGTTTCCAGTCCATACTCTGCACATATGTTTCTGTACACTATGCCAGCAAATTGGTTATACCCCCCTTGTATGCTTTCCCTGCCAGCATCTTGCACCATGCGGTTATGCGTTGGATCATTTCAGGTGCCTCTTTGCACAACCTACACCTTGGGTCTTGTCTGGTGTGGTATATCTGGGCCTCTATCGCTCTGGTGCACAGGACCTGCTCCTATGCAGCCATGATGAGTGCCTCAGTGCCCAACCCTCTCTAGCCATTGGTGGGACTTCTTGAGATCAGCTACTTCAGTGATAATCCGTTGGTACATGCCATGTAGGGGCTTGTCCTCCCATGTTGGCTCCTCCTCCAGCATCTCCTATATTGCTCGCCATTGTCTGAGACATTCACTGAGTACGCCATCCGTGGGGGCCTTATCCTTGATGTATTCATGGAGCTTGGATGTTTCATCCTGGATAGTGGCTCTCACGCTCAATAGTTAACGGCTACCTTCCTCACGGCTTGCGTACAGTCTCAGGGTGCTGGATTTGGGATGGAACCCACCATGCATGGTGAGGAGCTTCTGGGTCTTAACATCTGTGGTCTGTATCTCGTCCTTTGGCCATCTGATTATTCCCGTAGGGTATCTGATCACTGGCAGGGCGTAGCTGTTTATTTCCCGAGACTTGTTCTTGCCATTGAGCTGGCTTCTTAGGACTTGTCTTACTCGCTGGAGGTATTGTCTGTTCGAGGTTGCCATTTTCCTGTGTATTGCAAGGTACTTGTAACTGTCCTCCACATCTGCTATTGTTCCTCCTGGGAGTGGGACACCTTTGGTGTGGACTACCTTGCCTCTCCGTGCCACCATCCTACTACATTTCTCGGGCCCGAATGACATCCCAATGTCATTGCTGTAGATTCTGGTGGTGTGGATAAGGGAATTGATGTCCAGTTCACTCTTAGCGTACAGCTTGATGTCATCCATGTAGAGGAGGTGACTGATCGTAGCTCCATTCTTGAGGCTGTATCCATAGCCAGTCTTGTTGATTATTTGGCTTAGGGGGTTCAGACCTATGCAGAACAGCAGTGGGGAAAGAGCATCTCCTTGGTAGATGCCACATTTGATGGATACTTGTGCAAGTGGCTTACCATTGGCCTCAAGTGTGGTTTTCCACATCCCCATTGAGTTTGCAACGAAGGCCCTTAGAGTCCTGTTGATGTTGTACAACTTCAAGCATTCTGTGATCCATGTGTGTGGCATCAAATCGTAGGCTTTCTGGTAATCAATCCAGGCTGTGCACAGGTTGGTGTGTCGGGACTTGCAGTCTTGGGCGACTGTCCTGTCAACCAGAAGCTGGTGTTTTGCTCCTCTGGTGTCTCTACCAATGCCCTTTTGTGCTTTGCTCATGTATTGATCCATGTGCCCACTTATCTTAGCCCCAATGATGCCGGACATGAGCTTCTATGTTGTGGAGAGAGAGGTTATTGGCTGATAGTTGGAGGCGACTGCACCCTGTATGGGGTCCTTCATGATCAGGACCATTCACCCTTCGGTTAACCATTCTGGGTGAGTCCCGTCTCTCAGCAGCTGGTTCATTTGTGCTGCAAGACGCTCATGGCGTGCTGTGAGTCTCCTTAGCCAGTAGGCATGGATCATGTCTGGGCCGGATGCTGTCCAGTTTTTTATACATGACACTCGTTCTTGGATGTCTGCCTCTGTGATGGTCACTGGGTTCTGTTCAGGGAGGTTGCTGTGCTCCTCTCTCAGAGAGACCGGCCATTGTGCACTGTTGTTATGTGCTGCCTCCTTCTCCCATATGCTTTTCCAAAACCGTACAGTTTCCGGCCTCGATGGGTCTGCTCTACTGTTATAACCCTGCCATTGCGCACACAGTTTCACAGGGTGAGTTGCGAACAACCGGTTTATTTTTGTCTGGCTTCATTGTCTTTCGTGTACCTCTGTAGGCGGCTGGCAAAGGCTTGCAGCCTTTGTTGGGCAGTTTTGAGTGCTTCAGGTATGGGCATCTGGCTCTACCTGTTTGGTACTGGTTTGTTCATTGCACCCCTCTGGGCCGCTGTCAATTGACTCACTTCTCTCCGAGTTGCCTTGATCTTAGCTTCCAACCGTCTTTTCCATGGTGGGTATTGTTTCTCATGGCTCCCATGGTTGCTCTTATAGCCCAGCATCTCTAGGATCACTGCTGCTGAAGTGTAAACCAGCTCATTGGTCTCTGTGATCGTTGTGGTAGGGATCACTCTCACCGCTGCATTCACACTCTCCATGAGACTTTCAGGTGGTACTTAACTCAGCCGTTGTAATCGGTGTCGGGGTTGCTTTGTGCTCATTCTTGCCATGATCCTGTCTTTCAGGTCAGTCGCTGCCTCGCTCAGTGTTATTGGGTTCCATTGGGGTCAGAGGGGAGGAAACACAGAATCCCCGAACAGAGATTGGGTACATAGCCCCAATCTCTCTTCTGGGATTCTGTGTTTCCTCCACTCTGGCCCCGCATCCTGGCTCCCCCTTGCCGTAGCATTTGTGTTGTATCTCTTCAATCTCAAGTTGTGATAGCAGTTGCCATTTGTGGATGTTGGAACACTGAGCTACTAGTTGTTTCATGGTCAATCGTGACTGTGGGTTTTGAAGTAACCATTTTCATCCAGCAGTCTCTTCATGTACCCTCTCTGCCCAGGGTTGATTGAGTAGTAGCATTCCAACAGAGTCTTGTTGATAAATTATTATGCCATAAATGTGTCATTTGTAAGTAGGAGTAAGTCCTTTCATAAATGTGTTTCATTCTTCACTTTCAGCCAAGGGCTTTTTACTTCTTCATTGTCTGTTCAGTGTAATTCCTAAAGGTTTGATAAATACGGGCGCAGACAGACCTTTCTCATTCTCATGGCATCAAATACTGCCATTTTGTCACGGCCCTCGATGTCTGTATGAAACGGAAAGGCTTTCAACTGCAAACCCATCCGCATAACTAGACACTCGGAGAAAGTGCTCCACAAGTAAGAGCCACAACGTCCATGTAGGGAGGAGGTTGAAGTGGTGGATAGGTCAAACAAACTCAGGATTTTCACCCAGGAGACCGCAGTTTGTGTCACGTGATGCCCTGTGTGACTGTAGTTACATTAAAAGTGTACTAGTTTAACCCCCTAACTGAGGGGTTTTATTGCCTAAACTTTACACAATGTTTACTATGTGTTACCTGTGTTGGGATGAGAACAGGTTGCAGCCAACCCTTAGTAAAAAGCGAAGCCTTTGACAATCCAATGTCATACCTTAATCAAAAATACGCCACATTTCATAAATGAAGCCACTGAAAAGTCTTTGTATTTGATGTTAGAATGACGCTGTAAGCAAGCGGTACTATTACCTGCTTCATGAAGGAGCAAAGCTGAATAAGGCTCATGTCATCACACATAATTTGACTGTTGTATCATTGACAGGACATTGTCTTGTGTGGTATTGGTGTTTTGGTTGATTAGCCTTTCAGTCTTTTCAGTTCCAGCCCTGTTCTATGGCCCAGGATGTGATTACTGGTTGCAGGAGAACTGCGGTTTATCTGTTGGCGTAAGTCGAGCAGAATACTGTTTAAACCGGAATTCATGTGCAGCACTGTATCCTGATGTGGCCAACCGTGTGTGTGTGTGTGTGTGTGCGTGTGTGTGTGTGTATGTGTGTGTGCGCGTTTGAGGTGGATGTGACGGGTGTTGGACTGGTTGAGCCATGTGGTTGAGCTGTCATGGTCCCCCCTCAGGCATGAAGTTGATTATTATCTTCCTTTCCTGAAGTATTGTAAAGATGCAGAGTGTGTTCTTTCTTTATCTGCCAGAAAAATAATGAATATGCAAAAAAATATGGAGTCAAACTAGGTATCAGTTCAAGGGGTAATCCACAAGCCCTGGGCCTTGTGACGTGGTGGTGATTGATTACATTGAGGGCTCACCTGCAGTACTCTCCCTCTTAATCTTTCTCGCTCTGAAATACACACACTCACACACACACACACACACACACACACACACACACACACACACACACACACACACACACACACACACACACACACACACACACACACACACACACACACACACACACACACACACACACACACACACACACAGACACTCACAAAGAGAGCAGCAGAAGTCACCAGTCAGGGAACAATATCCTGCTCAGAAGACCCTTCACAGCACACTCTCATAAATCACTGAGACAGTGCCACCACCCTCACTGTCAGCATGTTATTATGCACACACACACACACACACACACACACACACACACACACACACACACACACACACACACACACACACACACACACACACACACACACAAACACAAACACACACACACTGATGCCCTCACAACTTACAGTCATTCAATTCAGTCAGTCCTGTTACCGAGCCATAAAAGGATGTCATCGAAAAGAAGAAATATGACTCAAATCCAAACTCAAAACTTGTCCTCAAACATGCCTCACCTGCGTTGACTCCCTCTGGCTCTGCTTAAAACACACATCCTCACAAAAGTGGCTCTGTGTCTCACTCTGCCCTGGCCCTCTGCACCGGCCATTCCTCAGTGACAGGGTGCCGGGATGAGGGGATGAGAGGCTCTGAAGGGCGAGGTGAGGTATGGATGAAAGCCCAGTGGCTAAGGTCTCGGGGCCCTGCGTCCTGTGCAGGTGGCAGGTGTGATCATGGCCGGGTGCAGAAGCGTGAGGGCAAGGAAGAGGAGGACAATGAAGGCATCTGTGGCCCCCGTTGCAGCTGCAGCAGGCGGGAAAGAGGGGGGCTGACAGATAAGACAGTCAGACAGACATCAAGATAGAAGAAGGGAAGGACAGCGTAGGGTTCACAAAGATGGAGATGGGACTTCAAACAGAGGATTGGGCCCTGGGTGCAGAGAGACACATTCTTGTCTGGCATGGACGAGATGGGGGACAGACGGAGAGAAGGAAAGATAGATGGCAAAGTAAAGGCGAGCATCAAAGTGCACAGTCGTCCTCCTCTTGTACAGATGTTTACATTACGCACACTTTTGCTCAAAGCCCCTGTGCTCTGCCTATATCTGTGTGCATATTGATGTCAACCTCCCTCTCTGTGTGGATTTGTATCGATGAGACAGTAATCCTCTTCCCTTGCCACCCTTGTGTGCAACTGTCCACAGCTCACACTAAGACCCACTGATCTATGCCACATGGCGCTCCATCAAAGCACCGATGGTCATGCCTCTCAGGGCAAGTTTTGCCAAAAAAGCACCCGCATGGCTCATATGTGTCCCTCAGTGCAGAGGATGAGCGGCAGATGAAGGTCTAACGCTACTTTAGACTTTGTATCATCTTGGATCACTTGAAGGCGAATGAAACAAAGATGCTCTCTGTTAAAAAGCACTCTCGTCTGAGCGCACACACATACACACACACACACACACACACACACACACACACACACACACACACACACACACACACACACACACACACGTTTCCTACTTTCTCTATCGGACCTGATTAGAGTGACAGGGGCACTTCCCATTGGCTGTGAGAGTGGCCCTCTCCTTCCCAGGGCAGCCAATTTCCCCTACTCCAGAGCTGATAGGAAACTTTGATTGTCCACTGAGCTCAGGAGAGACAAAGAGATTTTTCCTCTTGCAATCCACATATCGCTCCATCACATCTCTACCCACAATCTCCCCACTTGCTCTCTCCTCCTCTCCTCCACCATCTCTCCCTCTTGAATTTTCTTGCCTTGTGTCCATGATCACCACTGATGTGGGCTGCTGAATGTGAGTCCATTAAACTGGTACTGACTGCTTTGATGGGCAGGAAGTTTCACTTCATGTGGTGACATCTGCATCCTGTGACACAATCCAAACCCCCCACTGCATCATGTACTTCCTTGGCTCAGGCTACCACTGTCCTTTGATAGCATTCCTATAATTCAATACTGTGAGCCCTAAAATAATTTACATACTGGTATATACTCATGTTGGGTGTGAAGTGAACTGAGAGAGAGGGGGGCGAATAGAATAAGTGAGGCGTCTAAACATATCGAGAGAGCCAACAGGAAACATCTCCCTCCCTCTCTCCACCCGATGCTGGCCCTCCCTGAGCACACACTTCCTGCCAGAGCTCCTCTAACTTCCTGTCCAGCCACCGGGAATCCCAGCTGGAACATTCCAGCTGTGCAATCGTCTCCCTCCCTCTCTGGGCTGCTTGATTATTACGATTTCTTAGTTGCTCTATCCCTCAGAGTCTCCCATGCAATATAGGTAGCACACACACACACACACACACACACACACACACACACACACGCACGCACGCACGCACGCACGCACGCACATACACACACACACATACACACACACACAGGACTCAGAGGCTCTTGCAGTGCCACTGCATCCTCTCCCCACCAGGGGTCGCTACATGACAGCACATTTAGTCCTGCGTGACTTGACTGCATCTCTCCTGCTTTGAGAAACTCTCCGCCCGCCTCAGTGCCGGCCGGCTGGATACTGAGGGGATACTGGGCTCTTCTATCTCCTCAGAAGGCTCCTCATCTATATTACTAGGGTTTTAGCGCAAGGAAATGCGCAGTGCCATTAGTCTAATGGAATTACATGAAATGGCGCATGCATGTTTATAAATGTGCCTTCACATATACGGGGTCCATATGGGGTGGAAAGAGAGCTGGTTTGGTGACTTTGTGTATGACCTTTTCGGAAAGAGAGCTAATCCCGAGCTATAATAGACTCTGGGACCGATATGGAAAACTGCTGCACCGTTATCTCGGTTGTCTAGGAGACCATCAGAGGCCGGTGGAGATGCCACGGTATTAAAAGGGGAGTGCGCGCGTGTGTGCGTGTGTATTGGAAAATGTTTTTTTGGGCACGAGTGTCACTCATAAATACTGCATTATGGACGTATTCGACCATATTTTTTCCTGCCACTTTTGACCCACAGCATTAGTTTGTGTTGAAATAATAAATTGAATTTGAAGACATAGAAACACAAAAGGTCAGTTATGAAAAAAGTGAACGAAGGGGGCACACGCAGCCTATAGTCGTTAAATTAAAGTGCACTCGCCTGACATCAATTATAAAATGTATTGGGTCTTCTGAGTCCTAAATTGTAGACTGTCCACCAAATGCCACGGTAGTTTATTTAACTGATAACACTCGGGCCTAATGTGAGGCCCGTTTGATGGAGACAAGTAGGCCTACTGACCAGACAAAACCAAATCAGAGAAAACGAACGGCGCATGTTAAGCGGCTTAGCCTGTTGTGAAACTGAAGATAATGCTATCATGTTTCGATGTGTTTATTAGGAGGGAATCGTTTTCACAAGAACTATTATAGTTGGAAATGGAGCTTATCGCGTTATTTGCATTTTAAGCCATTATCTAGAGATAGCCTAAACATATCAAAACCATGCTTACAAGATGTATATCTTAATCAACTGTGAGTTTCCTAAGATTGTAAATATGTGACATTGTCTTATTTTGTAAAAACACTAAATGAGCTGTATCATTCAACGTGCATTTCCAAAGGGTGGCCTACATTTTTAATTCAGCAGTAATGGGACTAATCAGAGTGATAGACATCATATCACAGTAATGTCTGTTTTATAAAACTTGTATTGATATGTAAAGTTTGTGTACCAATGGTCTCGCCAATAAACTCCCTCTAAAGCCAAATAGAGCCTATATTGGCTGTTCCGCTGCAGCGAGTAAAACGTATAAATATTTCTCATTCCCTGCGCCTATCTGTCTCTATCAACCTGCGGGAACCCCACTCCCCCCAACAAATGATGCATTAGATGCATTGAATGTATTTGTTGTGCAAGTTTGAAAAGGCGGCGATAATCTGGGAGTGAGAGATAAGGAACACCAATTTATTCAGCAGCACTTTGGACCCCGCTTCCAGCCTCGGTCGGTGCTGACACCCCCAGCAGTTTGCTGATAACGATTAGGCCATTTATTATCTTCACAGAGAACAAAGATTGCGTGGTGCCGATGAAATATTACCCCTGGTAATAATCAGAAGGAGAAGGGCCCTGGCAGTGTGCATATAATATCGTTTCTGAAGAAATCCGAGCACATAAACACACACATACACAGGCGGAGTCTCGTGCAGAACATGCTGAAAATTGATTAACAACACAAGTGCAAGGAGACAGAAATATAACACAAGGCTATAATGTTGTGAACTGTATTAACTGATAGAGATGATCAGTCTATTTCTATATGATAATAATAATAAATATAATAATAATAATAATAATAATAATAATAATAATAATAATAATAATAATAATGTACTAAATGTGGCGGTAGTCTTTTCAAGAGGTTATTATTTCCTGACAGTTCCTAAAATATAACCGAATTGTTGAAGAAACATTCGTATAAACTTTTTATCTGTTTGACCATCTCCTTTGATCCAGACTGATTGCTCTAGTGAATGTTGTCGGCTCTATAAGATCACAAAGACCCTATTGTAAAAATGATCAGCTTATTAGATTCTAATTAACTTCCACTTTTAAAAGGCATGATGTTGACCCATATATTTTGTGCTTGTATCGCCTAATTATATTAATATTGAACACAGAATAGTCTGTTACAAAGAAATTAAGCAGATAAATAGGCCTAGATCAAATAGACTAATCAAAAGTCAAACTAATAATTTTTTCAAAGTCCAGACAAAAATATAAAGAGTAGACAAAGTTTTAAAATCTATAATTGAGAATTTTTTTCTTCTCAAAGGTTTTATAAGTCAAAACATTTTGGGAAACAATAAAGTTGTTATAGGTTATTTACACTGAACAAAGTTATATTTCTGTGGACGTCCTTTTTGTGCCAAATATCGATATTTTTATTCGATATTTGGAGCTCGCGCATCTTTGCTCTGGTGATTTTAAACACTGAAACAAATGTCATTAATTCAGTCAGACTTCACATTTATTTTTTTCTTTTCTTTTCTTTTCTTTCCTTTCTTTTTGTGTGCGTGTGCACTCTGGGGAGCACGAGCCCCGAGTTGCAGAGGTCCTCGCGCGTCTTGCACCTGCCTGGCTCCAGCACCGCGCACGAGCCCAGGTCGCGTGCAGGAGATTTTAGGGGCTTTGCATGTTTTACAAAGTTGTTGTTGCTGTGTGGGATATAAAGTACCAAAAAGGAGGGAGGAGGGGGGAGCGTATATTTCTGCTTTAACACATTTAACAAGGGGAGGGGGAGAAAAATATCGGGTTTACAATTAGGACCGAGGCTGTCAGTCTTTCTCGATTTAAAACGACACTAACCAACATTATAAACAACGTGTAGCATGCCTTCATCTTGCCAAATTCAAATGAAACCTTATCAAAAAGTTGGTCGGTTTACAACTTCCTTCCAAACTGCTCCCTGTGAATTATTTTGGGACAAGTGGACCAGGGGCATCATTTGACCCTTGAAAGATCCCATAAGTCATATACCAATGCTTCTATTTTCTCATTTTACAAGGAAAGTATCTTGTAGACATGCACAATGCTGCATCCATTTATAAACAACACCAAATATCTGCCAGGAGATGTTTTGCAGGGAAGTGTACGGGTGCTTGATATAAAACGATAAGGGGCAAGTTAAACTCTATTGATCACCCCTTTGGAACAGGCATCGCTGCCAGTTTCTGTCTATTTAACCGGGACCCGGAAGACAGGCTGCTGGCTGACGTGCCATTACGTTGCTGTGTTGCTGCACCCGCTCTCATACGGCCACTCAAGTTTTTTGCTCATATTCAGAGAGGTTTGGACTCAGCGAGAGAGAGTGTGTGTGAGGAGACACTGAGCGCAGACACACACCGCTCTCTGCCGGGTGATGAGACAGCGAGTAGCGGCTCAAAGCCACCGATTGTTCCATATTGTCTCGACAGCATCTTAAAAAAAGACACGGTTTCCCCATCGGTCGTTTATTTTGCTCCGTTATTGTTGGCGAGAAGTGCCGAAGCTGTGCAGTGAAGCAGAGACACTTTCTCTGGTTGGACTGAGAACGCGCAGCCACTCTGCTCACACATAAGACCGGAGCAGGTAAGTCGTTTATACTACATATCTTTTTTTGGATTGTCTGATATTTTCAAATCTTCTCTTGGGAATTTAAATCTTCTCTTGGGGATTTTTTTGCCTTTTAAATATGATACTAGGCAATAGGCAAAGCTATTACGACTGGTTAGCAAACCTTATATTTTTTATTATAATTTTTGTGCAATATTACTATAGCTATATATTTCTTGACTGTTATGGAAGGATGCTCTTATACGCTTTGTTCATAATGCAGCTTATTCACCTTCGCATTCAACCTTAGTTTGTCACGGCTACTCAGATATTACCCTCCTTAACAGAAGAAGAAAGCGGCGCGATATTGGATTAATCGTGTAAAGCATATCAGAAGCCTTATCCACTGTACAGATCCTACATCATTTGTTCTATTCACCGGCATCTTCTTTTTTACAATATATTTTTTAGACGAGTAGCTATTTTTTAGAACAATAAAAAAGGAGCTAAACATTGAGCCATGATTAATAATTAATGCGCCATATTCCGCTTAGCAAACACAGGCGGGCTATTTGTAAAAAAATTCCAAGAATTCAAGTCAAGTACTAGGCTACTGTCAATAATCGATTTTAATGTATCCCCCTTTATGTTGCCGTGGGTAAGGTGCTCTATTTCTGGGAGAGAGAAATACTCGATCACGAAATGTATTAGTATCATCAGCATGATGTTAGTGACGACAAAAGTATTCAATTGTCACGCTTTAAAATGCATAATGACTTGAGCAATCATCTTTCACGGCAGAGAGAGCAATCACATCACTACAATGGTGGCGCAGAGACAGGGGCGGGCTGGGGTCTCCACAGGCATGTAGGAGCCAACCTCTCTCTCTTACCTGTGCTGCTGTCTACACGCTGCTTCGGGGGCGGTTTGTGCGTGATTCACAAAAAGACATGAAGTAATAATGTGAGGCTCTGTGTAGTGAGAACGAAATGTGTTACCCTGTGTAACACATAGATTTGTAGGTCAAAGCAACAAGAGTAAGAAAGAGATCTCTGGATTTGTTAATGAATGAGTGACTGAATGGCTGAATGAATGAACAGATTTTGACACTCCTGTTGAGGAGCTGTTGCTGCATCTTTTGAGCAAACAGTTTCTAGACTGAATAGTTTCAGCACTGAATAAAAAACTTTTCAAGAATTGTTCTGTATTTAAAGCTCCACCAAGGGCTTTGGCTATATGATTCATCTCCTGGTCCATAATCCTTTTTGTTAAGTGTGCAGTTCATGTCCTGTCCTATTCTGAAATGTTATTATTCTGAGCTCAAACTGCTTAAATGGGAGTGAGTGCTGCTCTCAGCAGCTTCCAGGCCCTTCTCCCAGCAGTTATATGGTCCTGTGTCTGGGTGCTTGTGTCTATAAAGCCCCCCGGTGCCCTGGCTCGATCTAATTAGCCGTGAGTAAAGGGGACAATAATGCTTCAGCTGGTTTGTGTCATTCTCTTCTCCCTGGCTCTGCTTATCTTCACAAGCCCCACTGTGGCTCTTTACACCCCCCCCCCCCCCAAAATAGAGGCACACATTCGCACAGCCACACACCTCCACTCTGGATAATGATGGATGACCATGCCCAATGGGAACAAACAGGTAGATAAAGCCAATCCCATTTAATAACAGCATGGATCGGAATGATAATCTTGTTGTTCATTAGTCGCTGCGGCTGCACAGCGATACAGTTGTTGCACACAGTTCTCACCCAGCGAAGGAGGTGTTTTGAGAAGGATAGTGTTCTGCAGTCTAGGATAGCATCCCTGGGTGAAACAATACTGCTGTGTCCTTGAGAAAGACAGAAGGAAAGCCACAGCCCCCCACCCTTGCACTAACCCTCCGTCACCCTCTCCCATCTTTTGTTCCAGCACAGATACAAATGGGATTAATGAAGGTATAAATTACAGAGGGCTAAATCCTGCTGAGTAATCCATTTGGCAAACATGCAAACAACAATGGGCATGTTGCAGCAACTAGCCTGAGACTGACCCACTCTCCAAGGCCCAGTGGTTAGCACAGCCAGAACACAACACAAGCACAGACTGACCACTGCAGGCTATGCATGAGGTGTATATATATATATATTTATATATATATTTATATGTAAACCATCATTGTCATCCATTCATGCTCGAAACAGAGGGAGTTGTTTAAAGTTCTGGGACAGAAAAAAAATCAAAAATAGCTTCTTTTTACCAGACATACAAGCAGTGTATACTTGATGATTGGTCCATTGTGCATTGGAATACAATATCTATAAAAGGACCGTGAGTTACCATATAAAGATAAGCAGGCTCTGACTCCACCTGCCAACTTTTCACTGGAATGTTATTCAGGTGGCTGGACCTCACACACTAATTTGTTGATTTTAGGAGTTGACAAGCTCAAAGGGCTGAGCTCATCAACTCACTGCCCCTGGCAATGTGCCACTGATTTAATGACTGATGACTGACAAACACACACACACACACACACACACACACACACACACACACACACACACACACACACACACACACACACACACACACACACACACAGCAGATGTAATATCAGATCAGATTGACATCCTAACGACCTGAAACGTGGACACAGAGTTAAATAATTTTCCCCTGGGATTATTTTTAAGTATTTCTGATTCTGATTCTGATGAGGAGCCTTTTACCTGAAGAATTTGCACAGGTATCACAAACTTCACGTGACCCCGCACCCCCCCCCCCTCCCCCCAACCCCTGTGATTCTGTGACGTCAGGTCCAGGCGTCAGCGTGGCGGCCAGTCTAGGCTCCGAGCAACCTCCAATTATTCCATGTCAATCACACACGCACACACACACACACACACACACACACACACACACACACACACACACACACACACACACACACACACACACACACACACACGCGGCTAATATCTTTATGGGCACAGGCATGGATTTGTGCGCACGGACTAATCATTTTACGCACGTACTGCAGCTGATAATAATTTTCTCTAATTTCTTGCATCCATACTGACAGATGCTTGTATCTATCAAGACAGTAAATGATAATAGAATTATTACAATAAAAACACAGAAATCAATTCGCATTTTGATTTGTATTGTGAGATTTAAATGAGGGCGTTATGGGACACTTGAACGATCACCAACTGGTTTTCAGACGTGAGTCCTTGCGCCCATCCCTGGTGCCATCAAGTGAGAAAGAGGCGCCATTTGTATGCAAACTGTGCTTGATTGCTCTGTGCTCGAGACAAAACCACTGTTTTCACAAGAGGAATGCCCTGCTACTAATTAAAGACAATTAGGCGCTCCAAACAATGGAGCCAATTTCGGGGTCATAAATCGACTCCTCCTCTGTTGGTTTTAGACGTGCTGAAAATGCTGTTTATTTACATAACAGTATGCAAAAAACAACACAGTTATTGTAAAGCTCAGTCAGCAACATTGTGCAAGTGGGTGCAAAATTCTAACATCACTCAGATCATTCATACTGTTAAAACGTTTTGCAGATGGGTTCAAACAGGTGAAGGCGATTTAAAATAGATTACGCCTTCTAAAGCATTATATCAGTAAGCCATATATTGTGCAGACTAAATTTCCCTTCATGTTAGATGTCTGTCTTTAGGCTTATAACTGCCGCTAAAAAAAGCAGATTATCAGGAACCGATTGCTCATTCAGTGTGAGCTTCATGAGAGAGAAAGACCCCCGAGAAATTACACTGCTGATTGATAAGTCTTTTAGTTTTTCGGTGCATGGAATGGAAATTGAAAGAAGGAGAGCAGGGATGCAGCGAGTGAGCCAATTGTGGCAGGGCATGCTTTGATTGGCTCAGATCGAGGCCCCGCCCCACGTGGCTTGATATGGGAATTCACTGGCGCCAGCCGCATCAGTCTGCGCCACATCTCATTACTGAGCCCTGAGCACTGCATGGATCAGAGGGTTACACATCTACGCCGTATTTGTCGTCAGCTGATCGACATTGCTACAGGTATCCAGAGGAAACATTTGTAGTTGTGTCTTCATGCGGGGACGGAATAGTTTCGACATTCAGATATCTGTGCACTCTTTTGTTTTTAATCTTTAATCATTGGGACCCTAAATGTGCAACGTGTATGTCATGTGTCAGCAGATTAGATAAA
This sequence comes from Echiichthys vipera, assembly GCF_963691815.1. Lineage (NCBI taxonomy): Eukaryota > Metazoa > Chordata > Actinopteri > Perciformes > Trachinidae > Echiichthys > Echiichthys vipera. The sequence continues at coordinate 38,156,813 of NC_139825.1, read as the reverse complement.
CAATATTAGAGCTGTGCATGGGGTGAAAGCTGGAGAGACCACTGTGTTTATGTATTATCATTTTGTTTTCCTCTCATTGCAGGTAACTGAGGAGAAAGTTGACCGGCTTATCCAAGGATTCTGTTCCTGAAGTAGGCCTAAATAAACACAGCAGAACCTTTCACAGCTCGAGAACTATATTTTAAGGAGGATTTAACTCCCACCGGGAGATAAACATAGGCTCAAAGTATAACCCAGCACACAGAGGCGCCTTCAGAGGAAAGGACACGGTCGGCTCAGCCATGGAGGTCGCAGCGGCCGATCAGTCTCGGTGGATGGCGCACCATCACGCAGTGTTGAACGGCCAGCACCCGGACTCTCACCATCACCACAGTCTGAGCCACAACTACATGGAGCCAATGGCGCCTTTACTGCCCCAGGACGAAGTTGACATGTTTCTGAACCACTTGGACTCTCAAGGGAACCCCTACTACACCAACTCCCGGGCAAGGGTCACATACAGCCAAGCACACGGTAAGATGCGCACAAGTTTACAGTCACTTTGAGGGGCAGGAAGGTAACATTTTAAAAAATGTTATTTTATTATGACATTATTCATGTATTCGTATAAATAATCCAAGACCAAACTGACTTTAATAAGTAATAGTATGATTTTATATATGTATGTGTGTGTTTGTGTGTGTATTAATTTAGTACAGAAACTAAAAGCTTAACAATTCATGCAGTGTACAGTAATTTGATTAAAAAAGTCCCTTCTAACTTCTGGGCCAATTCACCAACATAAAAGGAATTTCTAGCAAATGACAGCGAGAGGAAAGGGAAGTATGTCATTTAACCCCTCTCTGTTGGGGCAGGGGTTTCTGGAGGGAGAGGGAGAGAGAGAGGCACTTCCCGGATATAAAATAAAAACCGCAAATGTACTAATAACAATCTTTAGTCCGAGAGCTGCAGCCGGTGAAAAGATACTGCCCCGACGAGAAGCTACTTTTAGTGTGTTTTCTGCAGTGAACAGCCAAGGTCTTTATATTAAACTCTTAATCTCTAATAGACAATCTGTGTGAGGCTACTGACATTTAACGGAAAATATCTTTGGATAATTGACTGGCTGTGAGAGGAAAACAATACTTTTTTCATATTAAGTATTGAAAGGCCTATTTTGTAAATCTACATCTGGAGCTAGATGTCGGACTCGGGTAAATTAACAGGTGAGATAAAAGTATTTCTGTTTTGCAGGCTGGTGGCAAGACAATTGTGTCAAAGAGGCATTCAAATGAATCATGTATTGAATACATTGTTTTTGCATTTCAGCTCGCCTCACGGGGAACCAGGTTTGCCGACCACACCTCATCCACAGCCCCGGTATTCCCTGGCTGGACCCCGGGAAAGCAGCCCTATCCGCGGCCCACCATCATAACGCATGGGCGGTCAGTCACTTCAGCAAGCCCGGCCTGCACCCCACCAGCTCCGGCTATCCCTGCAGCAGCAGCACCGGTACGGCACCGGTGTCGTCGCTCACTCCGGCTTCCCACTCCAGTCCGCATCTCTACAGTTTCCCCCCTACCCCTCCGAAAGACGTGTCCCCGGACCCCGGCCCTACCTCTCCGACCTCCACCTCGACCAGGATGGAGGAGAAGGAGTCGATCAAGTACCAGGTGCAGCTGGCGGATGGCATGAAAATGGAGAGCTGTAGCCCGCTCCGCAGCGGCTTGTCCTCGATGAACGGCCAGGCCACGCACCACCCAATCCCGACCTACCCTGCCTACCCTCTGCATACACCCCATGAGTACAGCGGCAGCCTCTTCCACCCCGGCAGCCTGCTCGGCGGGTCCTCCTCCAGCTTCACGCCCAAATGCAAGAGCAAGGCCAGGTCGAGCTCAGGTGAGTCTCACGTGTTTCTCGCTCACACTGGTTGGCAGATACAATTGATAAGGCCTAATGAAATGGTTCTGGTTTATTCATCTGAGCGGTACACACTGTAGTTTACCCAGTTATGATCGGCTTGTCATATATTTCGTTTATCTAAGTGCATACGGGAATTTACGCACGTGTTTGTTCGACATATTATTTATGTATTTATTATCAGATGTGTCTTTCACTAATTCAGTGGTCAATGCTGATGCCTGTTGCACGATTTGGTGCTCCAGTGGGAGTGGTCATTTTTATATTGGATCATTCTCTCAGAACCAGTCATGAAAAGTCTTATCTTTTGTCCCATCGCACTCTTCGCCACTTGTGAACTGCATCCGCTTCAGGCTTCACTTTAGATGGATCTCATCAGGCTAATCGGGGTCAACTTCGGCTTGGGTCGTTATACATGATTAAATGTTTCTGTGAGAGATTTAAAGGAAGAGAAAGTGTGATTAGATCTTATTAAATTAATCAACTATGTGTTTATTTTTTTTGGCGCTTTGGCGAGAAATAAACGCCATGTTAGTTTGACCAGAGATGAAATGTTAAAACATGTTTTTAATATATATCTTTTACAAGGGTTATACATTGACTTATTCAGTTAGTTGTTGTTCTGGCCGTCAGATGTCTCTTCTTCGTGCCACAGACTTGTTTTCTTTTAAATGTGGCCTTTATTGCACTTAAAAATGAAGGAGTCACGACGTCCTGGCTCCAACCATATCCTGTATACCTCCAAGTGAACAAATCACGACCTCCACCCCTCCCACAGCTCTCACTAGTACTAACAAAGCACAGGCGACAGAGCCCTGCTGTTTGTGTTTTTAAGCATGGCCTTGGCTCAGTGCACTGACATCAAGTGGAGGCAACAGTAGATCTGCTTCTATGAGCAGATTAAAGTGTATTAAAAACACAGTTCATTCTATGCAACACATACATTATTTTTAAAATTTTACTGAGGAAAGCTGGTGAAATTGTTTCTAATAAAACACAGTCTATTGTGTGTTCGTCTGGATAAGCAGCTGATTCAATAGAGTGCATGTGCCTAATATTAAGACTTTATGTCTGATATTAATGTGCAGACATTTGAAAAACAACTGCTAATGGGTTTGCAATTTCCCAACATTGTTCCAGCTGTTGTACTTTGAATTAATGGACAAGAAAAAAGGAATCATGAAACCACTGTTAACATGTTGCTCCAAATGTAGCTGTGTAATTATCAATATTGTCATCCATTGTGCCCATGCTTTTTAATACAGCTGGGAAATGCTCACTGGCTGATAATCTGGGTGAATGTGAGCAGAGAAATGTTACACTGTGACATTTAAAATAAGCTGGCCAGACTGTGCCTGAATCAGTAACACAAACATCAGCTACGGCATTAAAAAGGCTCTTATCTATCAAAGTCGATGTCCTGTGCCAGTAATGGTGATTGATTGTTGTACAAAATGCCACAATGACATTTCAGCTGTCAGCACATATACCTTACAGTAGTGTGGCTTCCTGTTGAACTAGTCTCAAACCAAAACTCCTCCTCCTCCTCCATCTACACTACCTTTTCACACGAAGCTTCCCATTTTCTTTGCGTTATTTCAACAGTAAACATTGCACAAGACATAAATACATCAGTCATTGCTGAATATTCGAAGTGCTAATGAACTCACTTTAATGTGGTTGCTGGACCTGCGAAACACTTGAGATGAAGAGAAGGGAGGTACAAAAAAAAGCAGGGAGATGAATTTCAAAAGGAGCGAAGCTTTTTGCTCAGGTCAGATTCCATTGTAGAGCAAGGGTGGGACTGTGGGTGTCGCTGGCATTATAACAGGAATAATGACATGATGCTCTAGGGAGAGAGGGATACTTGAATTAAATGAATCGGTCGGTTTAGCAACAGGTTGTTTGAAGTCAGTCTAACTTGAAAGGGAGAGGAGAGCATGGGGAATAACTAAAAAAGCAGGTTTTATATAAAGAGCACAAGTACAGGAAGTTCGTTCACATTCAGTCGCTTAATAGAGACTTCATCAGAAATAATGTTGGATTGAATGCCATTTCTGTATTATTAATTGCAGCCAACTGGCAAGCAAGCTTTTCATCAAAGTCTGCAACACTGTCCGACCGCCACATTTAATACCATCACCACACTTATCTTTCCTCTCATGGGTGCCTACTGAGCTGATGAATAATGTAGTCCTAATTTGATGGTGTGTCTCATTCTTCTTGTTGGACACCTCTGGACATGTTCTGGCTGTCTCTGGCCTCCCCACTCTGGATCGGTTTACATAGAGGTGTCTGTGTCCATGACAGCCGGGCACACCTGCACTCTTATAGGGACCTTGCCACCATCATGAGACAGATTTTGACTTTATATCACAGGGCCGTCTAGGGTCAGTCATCATAGGGCTGGACAGCTGCCATGTGCTGCTTCAACCAGACGGTGAATTTTTTAATTATATAAAATTTTCTTTTCTCCCCCTTCTTGAATTATATGCAGAGGGCCGTGAATGTGTAAACTGCGGTGCCACCTCTACCCCGCTGTGGCGAAGGGATGGTACCGGACACTACCTGTGCAACGCCTGTGGACTGTACCACAAGATGAACGGGCAAAACCGACCACTTATCAAGCCCAAACGTAGACTGGTGAGTCCCCCTCCTTACTCCATCGCTCCACTCTCAGAAAAGGCACCCAAATATGAGCACAAAGCAGATGCCTGCAGCACAATTCCAGGAAAGTTATATTTTCCCTATGATCTTCCTGGAATTGTTTGTCCCTCTCACCCCCTGATGATCCGCCTTCATGGCCTGTTACAATACTGCTACTATTGCCATTGTTCCTGCTATCATTATTGCTGGTACTTCTGATACTGTTACTGATACCACTGCCCATGCTGCTTTAGTTAACACCATGCTTGAGTGAATGAAAAGCAGCATGGATACGAAACATTCTTGTAGTGGATGCATCACTGCACGGCCACTTCTGGCATTAACCCTACTGAAGCTGCCAATATTTCTCTGCACCATAATAAGTTTATTTTATGGCTTTCAAAACAATTTATAATAACGGAAGCCATGTATTTTAATTAGCCTATCTTTTTAAATCTGTTTTTAATGTCCTCTCAAACAAGAGCGCATTAATGAATTTTAATCTTTTTATAGCTTTTATTATTATTATTGTTGTGTTATAGTTGTCTTGAAATTTAGACATGGCCACAAATAACAATATGTTTGTATGAATTTAAACTATTGTATAATTGGTTAGTTGAAAAATTATATAGTAACTTTTATTATTAGTGATCGAAATAAAAAAAACTCAACACAGCCACAAAAATAATAATAATAATAATAATAATAATAATAATAATAATAAGAATAATAATAATAATAAGAAGAAGCAGAATGACTTAATTATTACGAATAAATTACGGGTCCCAACCCGCAAATCAGTAGTTATATACCAAATATATGTACATTTCTTTTCTCGTGTTGTCCATGACCAGCTCCACATCGCTCCTGGTCGTGAAAAGTCCATTACATTTTCCACTGGCTCGGCCCATGTGGTTGTAGCTTTTGCATTTTCAGCTCAAGTGTTTTTCAGAGTTGTGTTCAAAGGGGCATCCAGTTGTTTCCTATCCGGATATCTGCCCGGCCCAGATAAGGAAGTCGGGCTCCCGGCTGTTTCCGCCTTAAACCAGCGCGCTGCATTTTCTATGGCCAGACTGACATATACTGTAAAGAGATTATCACAACACTGGAGGAGCCGCTTATGTGTGAAGAGACAGACCGTGAGGGGCGGGGATGGGAAAATAAATGGATTTATGTTCTCCTTGTTTGTCATTCTCTGTGGGCATGCTTAGTTTCAACGCGCATCGCCTTTTTATTTGAAAAGATATGTTACACGTTTTATTTCGCACAAAAAGACCATTGCTCTCCAGGTCAATAGCAACGAGTCCACCTGAAATTAATCAAAAGGAAAACCTGGATGCTGCCTGCAAAGCGAAGAGCCGGAGGGTTCTTGCATGTACAGCTAATGTTTCTTATTATGTGTGAAGAATTGATCTGCAATGGACGCAGAGGCACGTTGCCAGGCAGGACACCGGGTCTTACACGACTTATAACCCAGTTTCCCTGGATCAGGATACAGAGAGAGTTTACATTACGCTTTAATTAATTGTAACATGTTAATGCCAGCATATTTATTTGCAGTTAATTAAATACGATAGTCAATAGCAGGTGTGTATAATCGGGCGTTCTCTAGAAAAAAAAACCCTGTATGTTTAAGCACAAATTAGAAAAATGTGATTATGGTGTAGGGGCGTGCATAGATGCACTTGATTCTGTGGAGGATTAAGTATTTTTCCGGTTCTTTTGATGCTTTTCTGCACGTGGTTCTGTGGTTTCGCGGAAACCTCGCGAAAAACCCACGTTCTGCCGTTTCATTTGACAAACACTTGTGCTGAGGCAGAAAACACAAATTCATTGCATACGATGTCAGTGCTGTGGCTTAAATGACATAAATGTATAACTATTAGCCTGCTATGGGTGTTTAAGTACCGGGATACGTGTTCTGAGTTGAGTGTCCGCGCTGACCTGTGCAACATGTGAACGGGTCATAATTCATGGTGTTTCTCTGCTTCCTTCAGTCCGCTGCAAGACGTGCAGGCACCTGCTGTGCAAACTGCCAGACCACCACCACCACCCTGTGGAGGCGCAACGGGAACGGAGACCCGGTGTGTAACGCCTGCGGCCTTTACTTTAAACTGCACAATGTAAGTAGCCTGAAAAAAAAACCCACACCGCTGCACTCAAGTGCGGGGTTTTGGGGGGAAGGAGGAGGGGGAAGGGGTACAACTGGTCTTTAACTGGTCAAGTGGGCGGACAGCTCGCATCGATTTAGGAGCAGAGAAACTGTGAGTGTCGAGGCAAAGCCTGTTCACCCTGTCGAGCAGAACCCACCGGTCGTCTTTTTTTATTAATCCATCGTTGTTTCAATGGGGGGCGTTGCTCCCCAGAGAGGCTGCAGGGTGGGACTGTCATTCAGTGTAACGGCGTCGGTTACACTGATGAGGATTTGTCTGAGGCTGCTCCTTTCAGCTCCAGCCAGGCCCTCATCCCCATGCATTCATATTGACCAGGACTGTTCTGTTTGCTTTGAAATTGAACAAAAGCTCAACAACGCCCCTGACTCTCCTTATAATGCAGCTATATATGCAAAACAGCTGCTCATAATTATTAGCAGTTATTTCACACCAGTGTAACTCACAATATCGGGTTACCATAAAACAAATGCATGTAAATTCTAATGCACTATGTTATATTACGTTATGTTATATTGCACATATTACAGCTGACATTTTAAATTATGAATTGGCGCTAACAGCAACATACACCACTATAATGTACCATTCACACTGTCAGTGAGGCTTTTGTCTAGCGTGCCTTGAGCTAATGTGCCGTTCTCCACAGGTCAACAGACCCCTGACCATGAAGAAAGAAGGCATCCAGACACGCAACCGCAAGATGTCCAGCAAGTCCAAGAGGAACAAGCGAGCAGGGGACGGCTTCGATGAGCTATCCAAGTGCATGCAGGACAAGGCCTCTCCCTTCGGCGGTGGACACGGCCTCCCAAGCCACATGACCCACATGGGTCACCTGCCCCCCTTCAGCCACTCGGGACACATGCTGCCTACTCCCACGCCCATTCACCCATCATTCGGCCACCCCCACCACTCCAATCGCTCGCCAGTCTGGGCTGAACCTCACTGAGGCCACTCCAGACCCAAAACTCCCCCGCCTGTGAGCCACCACATCGCCATTAACACTAAATGGCCCCCACATCACGTCGAGAGCTGAACAGACTTGTTGCGTCATGTACAGTGGTAGGAAGGGAGAGACTTTCAGTTGGACTTAATGACTGAAGGTCGCGTCATGCCTGACCTCACTGATGGGACACTGCAGAGCAGGACTTTAGCGGATGCTAATATGACGAGGGGTTTCTTAGTCCCCTGGTGACTATGGCTTGCAGGAATGGAGTGAATGGAGATGCTTGTCATTCTTTTTGCTTATTTTTACTAAGTCACTTTGGTACCCACCTCTCCATGACCCTGTAATAAGAGACTCACGAGAGGGCTTAAAAAGAACCGCTGTTTTCACCTCACGAGCATCTCATTATATACTGAGATATGTGCACCCTGTCCATCCCCGGGCTGTCGTCCATAACTGCTGTGGACCGACTGTCTGACAGCTACTGCACTCGTACACATCTGTTACGAACCAGTCAGACTACAGTACCCACAAACCAATGCTCTCCTCACATGCTGGATTGTACACCAACACAACGCTCATCACCTGTTTTTAATAATGGACTTTTATGAAAAAAATACACAGTAAATAGAGTGTTTATAAATGCTTAATTGCTATTATTGTTGTTATATTTGATGTTATTATTATTGCTACGATAATTTATTTTCCCTCTAAGCTTTCGTCCAAGACACATGGAAACTGTTTTGATTTTAATTTCATGGTTATTACTTAAAGAAAAACACTGACCTATCTTAGATTAAAAAAAGTCCCTGAGCTGTATGTTTTATCATTTTTCCATCTCACAAAAGTAAAGGAAATAAAGGAAAATAAAGTTTAATACTAAAGTAAGATCTGTCACTGCCTCGTAAATTTAGTCTGTCTCTCTTTATCGATCTGAAATACACACAAGCACACAGCATTAGACTCTTTTTAATGAAAAGTGCTTGATTATTAAAATCGTAAGGGATATCAGATGCATCAAGGAAAGCTCTGTGATCCCTTAAGCGTGGTAATGCTTTGGTCAGGCTCCTCCTCTATCTGTGATGCCATGTTGTTAAGAGAGGGCCTCTTTGTGGAGCTGAGGCCCCGGGCTGGACCATTGTACCCAGACAGCAGGCTCCAGTGAAGGACTCCAGAGTCACACACAGTCATACATTTGCACACACCCACATGCTCATGCACAAACAAACACACAAACCCCAATTGACCAAATTTTAACTAATATAACCCATGCAAGATATCTTTTTTTAATCTCTAACACCCAAAATGGTTTGTGTCAAAGTCATGAGTTGGGAGCGTTCTCACTCTCTGTGTCTTCTGCAGGAGTCCTCTCTCTTGGCTGCGGTGATTGGAGTGAGAGGAAGGACAGCGGGTCTTTAGTGGGAGAGAGAGGAGGAAGGAAAGGCAATCAGGCGACCTGACCAAACACGTGGGGGTCTGCTCAAACCCTTTTGCACACAGATGTGCATGCAGCTGAGGCTGCCAGGAAGCAAGCTCTGACTTTGTTGCTCTCACATCTCGTCCTCTTTTTCTTTCTAATTCCCTTTGTGTATCTTTTTTTCACCCTCTCTCTTTCTGATCTCCCATGTATTCTGTCTGTCTCTTATTCTCGATTCTCTCCCTCTCTCTTTACACTGGTAAATCTGTCTCGCCCTCCCTTTTGGACGATTAGAGTTAAATAAAGGGGTTAAGGAAACTTTGAACAGAGCCAGCTGCTAATGAGTCTGCTCGATTAGGGCCAATTTGAGGTCATCATCACTGAGTTCAGCATACCCTCACACACCCACAGCACAAACCATCCCATTAAACAGTCCAAGTTAAAAGTGGACTTCTACCCCTCCCTGAACTCTCCACCCCACTCACATCTGCTGTACTGCTGTGGAGGCTGATCTGCTGGGGTTTCCCCAGAGGTTGATCACTTCAAATTAGAAACAATATTTATCTGAGGATTTATATAGGTACTGTTTTGTTATCCGCTGTGGCTGGAGCACAGTGTCGACAGCTTATGCTACACCCACAACACTTAACTGGCTCTACACAGATGGAGACAGGACTACAGGACTGCATCTGAGTGTCTGTCTTCAGAGAGGGGTTGGGAACCCCCTCATCCACTTGCTATACACCAGTGAAAACATAGCGCTCGAATGCCAGTTAGCAGTCTAGCCATCTGTGTGTAGCGTAGTGCTGTGGGTGCTGGGCCATGTACAGGCTGCAGCTCCAGCGGGTTGTGTGCTGCTGCAGCCAGCGAGCCTGCTCGGCCGGGCTTGGCTGGACTCCCGAAGCCTGAGAGGGGGAGACGAAGAGAGCCAGCACTCTTCAATGAGGCCCTCCAGAGGGAAGGAGTGGGCCTCCCAAAAATAATACAGCAGTCTGCTCGGCCAGCGACTCCCAGAGCTGAGCAGCCTGAACACACATTCACATCCACACACGCAGACATGAACCAGCATGTGTACAAGGATGGTGTGTGACAAAGCTTCTCATGTCTGAGGCTGAGGCAGAGTTTGTGGAAAGCATGGTGACATTTCATCTTATGGGCCTGAACATTAGGTAGCAGCACATGACATGCTTGCTCCTGAAATTAATCCATGGCAAAGTGTTTTAGTAGTCAGCATTTGCCACCGCTGTTCCATTTTTTACCCAATAAGATTCATATAGACTCTGTAATGTGAGGGTTTTGTATATTTTTTTAACTCGCCAAGTCTCACTAGATCAATGGCTAAACTGAACAAAACATGCTTTCCTAACTTGTATCATGAATTATGTGACACAAAAAAGAGCCATAAAATAGGATGTTACTTATCTTCACTATCAAAGAAGTGAAGAGGAGAGATCTTGGATGCGTCAGCAGGCTGAGCATGGTGGCCACCTAGATCAGAGCACAGAGAGGTTTACAACTTCAACCTGGAACTGGATGTTTCAACTCATCTCGACTCCCTACCTCCTTTCCTTTCTCCCGTCTGCTCTTCCGTTTGTCCTCACCAACCTCCCCCAACCACCACCGCCAGAGCTCATTCCCTCTCTGAGCTCCATGTAACTCTCCATTTCTTCATTTTCCCCTCTCCATCCCTCTACTACTCCCACTCTTTTCTTGTCTCCCACTCCTCCAGTGTATTTGTTTTTCCATTAAATTGAATTAGTGAAATCAAAAGGTATCCCGACCATCCCCTCGCAAAGTTGAGTTAGGGAGAGAGAGACATAGAAGATGAAAGGAAGTGGAGAGCAGTTCAGATGCAGGTCTCTTAGTGTGTGTGTGTGTGTGTGTGTGTGTATATGTTGCAAATGGGGGTTGACCTTTGCCTGGGTCTAACTAAGAAAGCGTCCCTCCTTCCTCAGACCCATAGAAGGATATTAAGGCTTCAAGACGGGACAGTATTTAGATAATACAAACATGGGACATTTCTTCCATAAAGTTCAGTCACTCAGTGCGATGCTTGTTTGTTGTCTTTGAGAAAACAGAGAACTGTCTTATGTCATGATAGAGCATTAACTAAGCTCTTAACTGTTTGACTTGTTATAGCTACCGAGTCATTGCCATTGTGCTATGATCAGACCCACACGTGAACTTCCTCTTTTAATGGAGAGAGGACTTCAAGAGAAATTCATAGAAATACCCCCCTGACAGTGCCTGACAGGAAAAGGTGGGTACATTCAGTAAAAAAACAGGTGAACTCTATTTATGGAAACTATTTGACACTTGAACGACTCTTCTGAAATTAATCAACCATACCACGTAGCAGTGATGTGATTGCAGAGCTGTGAGAGTAATAACTGTCACTCAGAGAAGCAGAGCTGACAGCAGACAATCACTAATGACCTCTGTTGATAAGCAACAACTGCATCCTGATCTGCAAAATCTCACTGATGATCTCTCCAAACGTCAGAAATGAGTCAGAAAAAGTCAAAAGTGTTCTTGCATCATTTTTGTCTCCTGTATGACCCCTAGGGCCCTTCACACTTTTTTCTTCTCCCCTTCAAGGCCAACATTGAAATGCTGTTATACTAACAGCTGCATACCACGATTGACTGAGAACATGGCCATTCAATGCAGTGAAAGAAATGAAAACAGGAAGTGAGAAGTTCAAACAGGAAATACTTACATTGTACGATTAGGGCAAATTAAGACAGGAGGTCCGACAGAGACAGTAAAAAGAGATTGATTACAAGGGGTACTAGGATTATACAGTATTTAAGTGTAATTATCTGCAAGGTTTTTTCCTGCAGGGCCACATCCAGTATGCATTCACTATTAAAAACAGTCCCCTGGCTTTTTCAATTAGTTAATTATTTGGACTGATTTTCCTTTAGGAAACTCACAGGTTATGCTAAGACTCAAGCTAACCATCGCAAGCTAATGGTTCAAAATATTTTTTTTAAAGCACCTGTCTCTTTAACAGCTACTACAACTACATAACAGACGGCTTGCTACACAGACTTTGTTGGTATGGTTTGGCAGCTTCCAGCTTCACTGTGTGCCGTTGAGTTTTAATTGGTGTTGCAGGTTTGGAAGCTGTGCTGCCTTACATTACCCTCTGCTACAATGAGGTATGTATCTTAGTAATTTTTAAACAGATTGTACTCTTTTTTTTTCTTCAGTTCACTAGTTTTTACCTGTTGGAGAGCCAAGTAGCTGTGAGCAGAGGGAGAAAAATAGAAGAAGCCACGTCAAACAAGACCTGAATTGATTATAATGGAGGCACTCTGCTAATGGTATTTCGTATCAGCCGTGCCACGTACACAGTCCATGGAGTTTGGCTGTAAGTCCGAAAAAAAACTGCTCAGTCTACTCCGAATGGTCAGAGTTACCAGGTCTTCAGCATCTGCACTCTCATCTTCTCTGTACCGTCATTGCAGCCGGGGAATGACTGTAGCCATACTTCCTACCGGAAGTCCTGACTGAAGATATCCCGATAAGAGGTTTTGATACCACCATTATTGTCAGAGGAAATATACATAGTTAACGGTTTCTATGATTATTAATCAGAATTTATGATTCAACAATATAGAAGGAAAAAAACACACAAGCATTCTTTTGGTTCTGTCCTGCACATAAAACATGTCAGCCTGCTTTATATTGAAAATAGAGCATTCAGCACATACTCTAGAACTGGAGATACATCCAGGTAACTGCCACATATTCCCGGAAGATCCCAAAAGTAAACAGTAGCCTCACACATTGGGGTGGATGAGAAGTTGTTGGAATCTTTGTAGTCACTTTACATCTGCACACTTTGCAAATTGGAAATTCACTCAACAACAACTCCCTGTTTTGTAGATATCCAAAATGCTCCCACACATGTGTTGTTATGTTTACAGTATTTATATGGCACTGCTTTAGAATCAAAAAAGAGCTTAAGGGCGACTTTATGCACAAGAAATTGTGCATAACTTTTCTGAAGATATCATTGTATGAGGATAGGCTGCTTGAGATGATGTTTTACATTTTTTGTGCCTATGTGTTTTGAACCTAAAAACATTGTTTTATTTACCATCTAAGAATTTTCTAAACGTTACATTAAATGGCAACCTTTGAAATATGGTTATACCCTCAATAAGACCACTATTCACAGCAAGTGAATATGAAAGTAGAGAAGTGAAAGAGGGACATAAGGGAGAGTGTTTCATATCATTCATTAGTGGCTAGAGAAAGATTTTATTGCCACAGTTTGTGGTTTTGAAAAGGTTTCTGGGTAGATAGTGCTAATAATGAAAGAAGTTTATGAGTGCATAGAGTTAAATGACTTTGTGTTGCTATGTTGTACTTCTAGATGATTACCCACTCTAACTTGGCATCCACTTGCCTTACTGGGATGCTACTGCCATGCTGATGTGTCCGGGTTCTTCTGTTTGAACACAATCATAGCTGAAATGATGTGGATACAAAATCCTGACACCATTCAGCTCCCTAAATAACATGAATGTGCTGCAATTCAAGTTAAGACCTTATGAATTAGCATCAGTCGTCTGACCATTTTCCAATTCTGGTCACATTACACATTCTTTTCTGTGATAGTCGAGTGTGTAATCTGCTAAATAAAATAAAAAGTAGCTGTCAGAAGCAGCGTGTAGACACGCAGAACACCCCTCCCGCAACTCCCCCTGAAAACGAGGTCAGTCTCCTCTCACCTGGGACAGGGTGCATTCAGGATGTTCACCTGGGACAGGTAGTGTTCAGCTCTCATTCATGCTGTGTTCGGCTGTGCTGAGGCCCTCCTGCTCACCTGCTCCGACAGACAAATTCATCCTCACTGTCTGAGGACAAATGAGCCCATTCATCTGGAGGCTCCCATTGACAATCCGGGGGGCAAGTACAGTACTAATGCCTGGGAGGGCTCAAGGGAGTGGGCGTCTGGACCTGCCATCCTCTTCCTCGCCCATATAATGTCCCTCGCTATTCTCAGCCCCCGCCCCACTCCACTTGCTTTCACTGGCAGGTAACTGGAGAAAGGCATGAGTGGGGAGTCCAGGGCACCTTGGCCCTTGGCCAGCAGCGAGAGGATGGGACCCAGGTGCCTACCCCTGGATAGATCCACTGGACACTCCCACAGGGGCTGATGACCAGACAGAGAACGGGGGGGCTGTGGAGGACAGAAGTCCGCAGAGACCTGCCGTGCCCTGCTCAGAATCCCAAGCTGTTCAGTGCTCTATTGTAGATGAATGATGGTTGCTTATATGGTGGATTAAGTGACAGAGCTGCTCCGTGGCTGCCCTGAATTCACTTTCACTTTTCTTCATTCTCATGGACCAAGTTTTCCTCACAACAAAGCACAGCTACTGTTAATGTATCGAGGTATTCCAACTCGTTCTCATCCCAACAATGCTTTTTCAGGTGTCACTTGCCAATGCACAGGGTACCCTGCACTTCAAATTGTAACGCAACACTACAATTGTTTCTTAAACACCCCTTCCACTTAATATAGTTTTTGTTGTGTTTGTGTCCTCTAAAATGTACGACATTGACTATAGTGATTTGTATCTGAGCAAAGTTTGTCACAAAAAAAGGAGGAGATGTCTGTGCATTTCTTTGAAATTGGAGATTTAAACGTATCCCAGGCAAGCTATACGTCACTAAACCACAAACCAATCACTGTCTAATATGAGAAATACTATTTGACAGGGGACAAACTTCGACACCAGCAAAGAAACCTGAAACCTCCAGCTCAGAGCGGTCTGTACAGAGGGAAAACACACCCTCATCACAGCTGACAGTTACAAGCTAACAAGCTAACAAACAACAGAAACTAAGAAAAGATGCTTACTATACTTACCATTCTGATACGTCTGCTTGTCGACCATTTTAGTGACAGACTCCTCAACTGAGTCTGGGTCTGAAAGACATCGGGTTCATGACACTATATCCATTCGCGGGGAAACGCTGCCACACTGCCTCCCGCCTGAAGCTGGCTCAAACATGTAGGCCAATGGCGGATTCTCTCCCATGTGTTTAGCCATCTTGATGGGTGGATTAGAGGCTAGTAGAATGTAGTCACCGAAGAGGCTAAACCTAGCGCAAACAAGCACAAGCATCAGAGGGCGGGGAAAGATCAGATGCTGAAAATCTTAATGAGGGAGAAACAGTAGATGTGCTTCGCTGAGTTTTTTTACTTTGTATGTGGGAAAACCATGTTAAACTAGATATTATTCACAGCAGAGTATTTTCTACATTATTTAAATCATGTCTGGAGTGGGACTTTAAACACGGGGAACAAGTGGTTATTGTGAATTCAAACCACTTGGTTAGGGTTAGGATAAGATTGTGGGTTGAAAATAAGTATGTTTGTAATGTAACTTAAGTGATGCACGGGACACGAATCAAGGTCTGTGGACTGCTGGGTGAAAGTCTGCTGCTGCTTTGACCGTCTGATATTGCCACAGATGGGTTTACAGTTGAAAGCCTAGTGCATTTAATACGGATGCTCAAGGGTGCCATGTGCGACAGTATCAAACACAGAGGACCGTGACAAAGTGTTGGTATTTCACGCCTCAGAAATGAAAACGGTCTGGGTATTCAGGTGCTTCTAGATTGCTAGCTTGCAGAATTCCCCTCTGCTTATGACAGGTTTGCCTGTATGCAGAGGTACACCAGAGAAATGCTGACATGATTGTGGAATCCCACAGAAGCAGCCAACTGGCCAGGCCTCATTTCAGCTAATTGTTGCACACATGCACAAGGACTGCATGAGATGAAGGCATTCCTCGCTGACTTCTCTCAATCTCTAATCTTCATGATCCAACTGTGTTTGCCCAATACCGGTCAGGTTAACACAACACAAACACACACAATTCACGCAGACCAGTATTAAGAGCAGGGAACAATCAATGAAACACAGTGTGCTTCTTTTTAAAAAGCGTGACATGATTCAACCACTAAAGGGCCACAGGGAAATTTTGGATAGATGAAAAACATGAAGTGTTATTTCTCTGGGGAAAATTCTTGGATGTGAAGAGCGCTATTAAATACAAACAGAAAATAAAACATCAAGAAGGAAAGAGTTTGATATTTATCAAGAAATCAGTGGTTTAATCTTTTCTAAAAAATAAGCAGAAGCTTAGCACTTTCTTAATGACACCTCTTGTTTTTGGGAAGCAAGGTCAGGGAGACTATTGATTGCATGTATAACCTCGATAGCCTAACATTCATGCATTGGACTGACAACCTGCCCTTCAACCGTCTCTCCTTATTTAACTTTTGTTTTACTTTAGACCAGTCTCAGCACAGGAGGAGACATGTGCAGACCTCCAACCATTAGACAGTACATGCCAGAAGTCAGTGGAGACAGAATTTATCAGTGGCATCACACACACACACGCACACACGCACACACGCACACACGCACACACGCACACACGCACACACACACACACACACACACACACACACACACACACACACACACACACACACACACACACACACACACACACACACACACACACACACACACACACACACACACACAACAAACACACATACACGTATACACACGCACTGCAGGCCTATCTGTTGTGGATCGGTATGAAAAAGGCGTTGTGCTCACTCATTGGCTCAGTGGGATGTTGCAACCCTAGCGCCTAACTGGTCCTTATCTCCCCTGAGCAGACTGCACAGCTTGATATGCATCTGTCATATTTGTCGGAAAGAAAAGACACCGCGGCGAGAGTGCGATGAGTCAAAAAACGGGCCAGTGACATAAACTCATCTCTCTGCGGTTTTTGCATGACCGTGATCATTTGCTTGTCTGTGTTGACTCCCTGCTTGAGAAAACGCTCGAGTCAAACATGTCCAACACACTTGGGGCTGCACGATATTAAGCACTTGTAATTGCAGTTTTCTTGCATCTGGATATTATGTACCTGATCATGTGCTTATACACCTACCCAGATGTACATTTTGGCAGTAAAAATCACAAAGCCAAGACAAGATTGTCATCATTCCATCATGGCCATTACCATGACGACAGATAAGGCCCTGTCCTCTTGTCGTCATAGCGGCCTTGCATCAGCTCCATCAGCTGCTGTGGCTAGCTGAGCCTCTGAATGTGCAGGTATGAGTATCTATCTGAGGGCTATCTGGCCTGATAAGAGCTGGGAAAGAGACAGCAGAGACACATTTACAACCAAGGTGCTAGCAGCACTAAAGGTTGCAAAGAATATAGTCAGTCGACTTTAAGTGTCAGAGACAGCTTCTGCATAAGTGTAAACTGTTCCCATCACAAACACCCCTGTGTACAGGCAAACATGCAGGAAAAAGACAAGAAATGCTCAAAGGGGTCCTGTCTGAAGGTCCCACACACCAAACCTGTATCAGCGATGAATTTTGTGTCACCTCATGTCGCCTGTGTCTTTGACAAAAAGTTGCACTCGCACACGCTGCAAAACGACAGCCAAACCATAAGTTTTCTATCTCACGCCTTCTTGACTTAACTCTTTGATGCCTCACTTCTGTTTCTTTCCTTGTGCACTACTCGCTGTAATGCTGTGTGCTTTTTCTCACCAACATGCTGAATCGGCTGAAAAACAGCAGACAAGGGCAGACGAGTGCCAACGCTGCAGGACACACCTCAAAAACTGGGGCAATAGACATTCACAGATAGCCTGACATTGGGCCTGGTGTGACATGGCTTTAACATCTCACATCTCCACCTTCTGGTGGGTTATATTGTCAAAGGGGCCAAAGGTAATGTGGGCAGGTATAATCTCTGGTCTTTTGCTGGTTAAATTGAGTCTCTGTCTCTGTGCTATGGTTATGCCTCTGATTGACTTTTAGCCTGCCAAACCATCATTAATTAGCATAACACACGCACACACACACACACACACACACACACACACACACACACACACACACACACA